>NW_007728406.1:276681-298148 GCF_000696425.1 Galeopterus variegatus
AAAATTTCTTGGAAAATTTGAATTAAAAGATAATACAAATCTTTCCATGAACTCTCTGAAGACCTCTCATATTTCTTTCTCTTGCATAATTACTCTGGCTAGAACTTCCAGTACTATGTTGAATAGAAGCAGCAAGAGTGGACGTCCTTGTCTTGTTGCTGATTTTAAAGGAAAAGCTTTTAACTTTGCACCATTCAGCATGATGTTAGCTGTGAGCTTATCATATGTGGCCTACATTTTGTTGAGATACATTCCTTTTACACCTAATTTGTTGAAAGTTTTTATTATGAAAAGATGTTAAATTTTGTCAAATGCTTTTTATGCATCTATTGAGATGATCATATGGTTTTTGTCATTTGTTCTATTAATGTGTTTTATCACATTTATAGATTTGTGTATGTCAAACCATCCTTGCATCCCTGGGATAAATCTCACTTGATCATGGTGAAGGATTCTTTTAATGGGCTGCTGAATTTGTTTTCCTAGTATTTTCTTTAAAAAAAATTTTTGCATCTGTGGTTCATCAGGGACATCAGCCTGTAATTTTCTTTTCTTGTAGTGTCTTTGGCTTTGGTATCAGGGGCAACATAAAATGAGTTTAGAAGTATTTCTTCTTCAATTTTTTTGTAAGAGTGAGAAATATTGATATGAGTTCTTCATGTGTTTGTTAAAATCCAGCATGAAGCCATCAGACCCTGATCTTGTTTTCAAAGGGAAACTTTATTACTGATTCAATCTCCTTATTCATTATTGAAATTTTTTTGTAAGAGTGAGAAATATTGATATGAGTTCTTCATGTGTTTGTTAAAATCCAGCATGAAGCCATCATACCCTGATCTTGTTTTCAAAGGGAAACTTTATTACTGATTCAATCTCCTTATTCATTATTGATCTGTATGGATTTTATATTTTTTCATGATTCAGTCTTGGTAAATTATATGTGTCTAGGGATTTAACCATTTCTTCTAGGTTATCAAATTTCCTCTTTTTATAAGGATACCATTCCAGTTGGATTAGGGCTTCATTTTAACTTAATCACCCCTGTAAAGGCATCTCCAAATACAGACATATTCTGAGGTACTTAGGGCTAGGGTTTCAACATGAATGGGGTAAGGGCACAGTTCAGCCTCTAATACCATCTCAGATCTAGGGAGTTTGGGTGTTGCCAAGGCTGGAAGGCAGCTCAACCCCTGCGTCTCAGGTCTGCCCTCTGTCAATTCTCGCATCTCCTGCAATGCCCTTGTTCCCTTCTGGTCTTCTGTAGTAAGCCCATGTAGGCTCACCTGAGTTGTCCCTCATTGATGGCTACAAGGCTCCTTCAGTGCCACAATGGTCTGTTGAAGGTGCTGTGAGGTGGGCAGAGGACTTCCTTCACTTCTGTGTGCCCCCTCATGACCTCCGAGACATCATTCTACTCTGCCTGTGCTATGTGGGCACAGGGGAACTTGCTGAGGCTGTCTCACATTCATACTCCTGAGTCTCTCTACCTAACTGTCCTTCATCTTGGGCATGAGGCATAGGCTCACTCTCCTCCCCAGATCACATAACTCATCTGGGGTATTCATCACCCACCCCCACCTCAGGGCTTGCTGGGCGGGGGGCTACAGCAGTCAGGACACAAGGCCCCTTTCTCGAGCACGCACCACATCTAAGCTCTCATTACTTCCTCTCTCACAATGCTAAGCCCCATTCCCACCAAACAGGAAAATGTCTTTCTGTTCTTGGGGATGGAAGCTTTGCTTTATCTCATCAGGTATCTGCCCAAGCATATTGCCTATGCCTCAGTCCTTTCCATTCCCCTGAGTTGCCTAAATCTTTTGGAACTCAAAACCTACATTGTCTTTTTCCTCCCTACTTTCTGCCAAAAACCCCATCTCTTGAGGCAATAAACGCAAAATGGTTAATTGAGTGTGTAAGGGGAGGACTGGAGTAAAAAGAAATATGGCTGGAAAACATTGCAGTATTTCACAATCTTACCCTGTCATATTTAGTTGCTACTTTAACTAATGAAATTGCACTAGAAATGTGGTCTTGCAGGGGACCCTTCATCAGCAGAATAGATTCTTTCACTGTCTGCCCCATGGAGAAGTTGGAACTGGGCCAATCACATTCTGTTCCCTTTTTCCACGTGGGTAGACCAAGTGCTCTGCCACTAGCCAGAGTTGGGTGTCCTGTCTGTGACCACAGAAGACCAGATAACTGATGGCCAGGAATGCCAACTCCCTAAAGATAGTGTTCTGAATAACTGTTAATTGACTTGGTTTCATCTTTATGTTGTTAAAATGTCACAGTGACTCAGTACACTGAAATTTCCAACTGTACATTAGATAGCCCCGTGGTTGAAAATACAGTATTGCCATGTTTTCTGGACTACATAAGAAGCAACTTTCTTAAAAGTTGATAAATTTCTTACTGCATAGATTTGGCAAGGTTTTAGTATAGGTCAGCCATGGTTTTTTCTTCTATTTAATCAGGAGAAGTGAAAGTTTGATTGTCTTTCTTGTGTTTTTTTTTAACTACATCTATTTTTTTTTCTGAAGAGCAAAATACATAGATACTTGATATGAATATGAAAACACCCTTTTCCTAAAAGCAGAAGTATAGTCTATTTATGTAAAATAAGAGATTGTGAGAGTCATAAAATACCCATGTAGAAAAACCACAGATAAGCGGATGTGAAAGACCAAGCGAAATTGAGAATTTAGGATTTACAGTCACGAGTAAACTGAAATCATTACTTTCATTTTTGTGAAAGTTTAAGGCTTTTATTGTTAATTTTCCACATTGTACTTATAATTTTCATTTTTTCAGTAGCAATTTAAATTATTCTGAATTGTCAAGTTACTGTATGCTAAATTACAGATTCTCTTGTACTTTATAAATGTAAGGTATTATTTTTATTATTCTCAATGAAAGACCTACAGAGGAAATATTGAAAACTTGTACATTGCTGATTCACCCTGTTTACCTCCAAGATGAAAATTCTTGGTTATATCACAAAATCAACTTTACCATCCGGGGGTAGGAAAAAAAACGCCACCACTAACAACTTTTAATGTCCTTTTTCAAACACAGGTCCAGAATGTCTTAATTAGCCTTTAAACTTAAGTTAAATTTTGTCCATCTCAAATTAATTCTGTTTTTATAAAGTAATGTCTGTCTTTGTTTCTAATAAAAGTTTATGAGAGCAAGGTTCAAAAGTGATGTCTTTGAATTTTTTATATTTCAAAAGTAGGAAGTTCTAGGAGCTAATTTCAGTTAAATTAAGCCAACTATAGATCTGGCGGTAACTTTTAACTTGTTAATGTACTACATGAGTTTTTTGTTTTTGTTTTTATTTTTGTTTTTGTTTTTGTTTTGGCAGCTGGCTGGTGTGGGAATCCAAACCCTTGACCTTGGTGTTATCAACACTGTGCTCTAACCAACTGAGCTAACCAGCCAGCCCTTACATGAGTTTTTATAATAACAATATATGTATTTCTGAAATAAATTTTCAGGTTTTATAAAATTATTTATTTGCCTAACCCAGTTGGTTTAGATGGTTTTAGCAATCTCTGTTTTCTATTCCAAGAGGAGAATCAAAGTGGAAAATGGTTTTCCAATCAAATACTGTATATCCAATCCCATTAGTCCCTCAAAGTAAAAAAGACTTTGCAACATTGGCTACCTTAACCCCCCATGCCCCATCATTGCCATTAAACAACACAATATTCACCATTAAACATCCAACCCCCATTCTCCTTCTGTTTTGCTCCCAGGAACTTGATCACCCCGAATGGGTCTACAGCATCCCCTCCAATCTCACACAGGCACATGACTCATCCTGCCTTATTAGTCTTCTCTTGTAGTATGTATCCATTTTGCTATTGCATTATGATTACTATTGAACGTGCCTTCTCTTTTACTAGGAGATAAGCTCCTTTGCGGTATTAGCCAGGTCCTGCACATCTCCCAGAACAGTGCCCTAAGAATATAATAGGTATATGTACTGACAGAATAAATGAATGAATAAAAAAAAAGTAGTACTTTTTTTGTTTGTTTTGTTTTGGTGGCTGGCTGGTACAGGGGTCCAAACCCTTGATCTTGGTGTTATCAGCAACATGATCTAACCAATTGAGCTACCAGCCAGCTCTACATACTCTGTTAAGTAAAGCACATATACTATCAGTATACATTTGCAATTAAAATGCCAAGAGAAAAGTGAGTTATAAAAATTACACTGCAATGATAAACAAAAACATCTTTTAAACTATTTAAGAGGTTTCTTTTGTTCAAACTTGGATAATGTACATCCTTCTTAAGATGCTGCTTCCTCATTGGTTTATGACGAAATATGAGTGCAATATCCTGTTCCCTCAACAGTGTCGATTTCTCTTCTTGATGCCAGCAGATTTATCAGGCTCCTCAGTCAACAAAAGCGTCACCCCAAGAAACATGAGTAAGTATAAGATTAAAAAATGAAATGAGATTATTAAGTAGATATACTTTGGCATGACTGTCAGCAATGTTGGCAACATTTTCTCTGGTTTAGACTGTAAAAATGGAGAAACGCAAAGCATTAGGAGAGCGAGAAATGAGGAAGACACATGGTTTCCTCTACTTTGAGCAGCGGTAAAGGGATATCAAAACTTAAATTTAGAACCAGATAGGTAAAACTATAGATACACAAAAAGGAGGATGTTTGTACTCCATTTCCTCTTTAGGAAACAGTGTGTTGACAAATTGCGTTAAGTTGTTAGGAAGAAACCTGCCAGTTCCTGGCTGTAGAGCTATTTGGCACAGTTTTTTTATCAGTACAATGGTCTAATAATATTTTTATACAAATCAAAAAGAATGTGAAGTTAGAAAATCATATTTTTAGTATTAGTAGGTATCAATTAATTATTAGTTAATAAGTAAGTGACTATCACAGTGTCTGAAACATAGTAGAATCTTAGTAAAGTAGCTGTTAAACAGATAAATGAAAGCGACCATTCTATGTAACACTGTAGAAAAATATTTTACTTTTGGTCATTGTCATCGATGATTTGTACTACTTTGAGAGCTGTTTAAAAATAGATAAACTTTAATATACTCTAGATTGTCTCCTTTTTTGGCATTTGGTAAAAATGAAAATAAAAATTTAAAACTTATCCAAATTTCTCAGTGCTAGGTTTGGTAAGGGGCAACAATAATCAACCACAATGTATATCGACAAAATAAAATTTAAAAAATAAATAAATAAAAATGATTTTTTCAAAATTTGACTTAAGTGGCCAAAATAATATCTGAAAAGATGTGTGAATAATGGGAATTATGTATTCCATCAAAATCTCAGATCCACACAAATTAAATTAACAACTATCATCTGCAGAGCTTGGCATCATATGTAAAGTGTACATTGCACTCTGAGTGGCCTCTGGCTTCTTTGCCATGCTCTGGCTAGATGACCAAAGATGATCTTCCACGAAATGGAGGGGACAGCACAAAGGATGGCAGCAGATGACTGATGTCAGTAAAACAATAGTATCAGCTAACGTCTAGTGAAGCCTTACCATGTGCCTGGTACTTGCTCCACATGTCATCTCATTTAACCCTCACCACAACCCTATGAAGTGGGTACTAACTTACACATGTGAAAACTGGAACTTAGAGAGGTGAACAAACACATACTGTCACAGATTCCCAGAGGGCTGTTGACAAGCTTTCAAACTGTCTTCAGAGCTCACGCTTATAACCACAAGCCGGTATTGTTGCCCAGTAGAGAAGAGACCTAGTATCTGCTTCACCAGACTCTTCTGTCTTGTGGTTGTTGTAGTCAAGGCAGGAAATGATTTTACAGCTAGAGAAATTCATTCCGTTGACAACTTTATAAACCTTCCTAAAATCATTTTTTTCCATTTTATCCATCTCAATTTTTCTTAAGAGAAAAGATGCATATTTATTGAGTAACTTACACAAAGGAGGAAGAGGTCTCCACTGCCCATCTCCTGACTCTCTAGGTCCTGATCCTAAGGGAGGATATTTTCATGGCTCTGTTGTTCTCCCCAGAGGCTTGAGCACAGTGGGGGACGTGATGTTGGGCATGCAGCAGAGTCCCTTTCCCAGTAGCTTATTCAATCCTTCCTGCATCTCAGACTTTTTCAATTATATCCTTTAGTGAGGATTTTGGAGGTAAATTTTCTCAGTGGTACTTTATCTGAAAACATAATTTTTGCTGTCTTGAAATTTAGTTCTGTTGGGTTTACAATTATATAAGATAAGATATATATGTATGTGTGTGTGTGTATATATATATATATATCTCCAAACTTTTTTCTCAGTTTGGGAATATTAATCCCCCGTCTTCTTGTTCCTGTTACTCCTGTTGAGGAATCCTGTTTCAGTCTAAATTCTAACCTTTGTCTGAAATTTAGTTCTGTTGGGTTTACAATTATATAAGATAAGATATATATGTATGTGTGTGTGTGTGTATATATATATATATCTCCAAACTTTTTTCTCAGTTTGGGAATATTAATCCCCTGTCTTCTTGTTCCTGTTACTCCTGTTGAGGAATCCTGTTTCAGTCTAAATTCTAACCTTTGTTAGTTGTCCATATTTTTTCTCTGGCTCTTCTTTTCTTTAGTCTTTGGTGATCTGCAGTTTGATTGCAATGTTTGTAAATATAGATTTCCATTTTTGTTTGTTTTTAGCCCGACTTGGGATTTGCTAGCCTTTATAAATCTGGGATTCCGTGCCCTTCATCCCTTCTAGAAAGCTCTCAGCCATTATCTTTGCAAATATTCCCTCTTCCCTATTGTCTCTTTTCTATCTTTATGGAACTCTAATTATATATATGCCGAATTTTTACTGTACTCTGTGTGTCTCTTTGGTATTTTCTTTAACCCTCTAATAATAGTTTTATTTCTTTAGCTCTATCTTGAGATATACTCATTCTTTCTTCGGCTGGACCTAATCAGTTCGTTAGCCCCTGTGTTAATTATTTTTAATTTAAATGTTTATATTTTTATATCCAGAAAGTTTATTTCAATCTTTTTAATCTTTTGCTCATTACTTATGTGTTCAAATTCCTTCTTTTATTCCTTTAAACATATTAAACACTCTTGTGTTATGTGTCATTAATTTTATCTCTAAAGCTTTGGTGGATCTAGTTCTCTTTTTTTCATGTTTCTACTCAGTCTCACACATAACGGCTTATTTCTCTGTGTGTTTGTGTGTTTTAATGAGGTCGTATTTGTTAGAACTCTATCTGTGGGCTTCTCTAAGCCTTTACTGAGGAAACCTTCCTCAAGGGAGGATTTGCGTTTACTTCTTCCAGCTGGGTAGAATTTATTTATTTTTTCCTATAGTAAAACTTTATTTTTGGTGAATTTATTTCCATAATTATTTGAATTATTTACATTTTTTTGTCTTGTTTCCCTGAATTACTTTTTATACACGAGGAAAGAAGTAAAATCATATCATTTCCTAAGATGCTCCATCTGCAGGTAAAACAGGTTTTTGTTTGTGAGGATGTTTTTCAGACCATCTCACGCAGCCTTTTGATTTATCTTTTTTAACTTTTTAATTGCAAAACAATACACGTGCAGAAAAATGCACATATCCTAAGTATACAGCTTGATACATTTTCTTACAAACTAAGCATCCTTGTAGAACCAGCACCCGTACCAAGAAACAGAATGTTACCAAAATCTCAGAAGTCTCCCTTACCCCCTCTTCTAGCATAGGTAACCACTACCCTGACTCCTAACAGCGAAGATTAACTTTGCCTGGTTTTTATTAGGTAGTAGATATTCCTTTGTGCCTGTCTTTCTATCACTCAGCATTATGTTTGTGAGCTTCAGCCATGTGATTACATGTAGCAATAATTTGTTCATTTTCATTGACGCATAGACTTGAGTTGTGTTAATATACCACAATTTATTCATCTATTATATTGCCAATGGGCATTGTAGTTGGGGAATATTACAAATTGTGCTGCTATAAACATTCTAATTCTAGTGCACTCCTTTTGGTAAAAGCATTGTATGTGTTTATGTTTTCCATTTGCCTAGAAGTGGAATTGCTGAGTCATACAGTATGCATAAGTGCCAAACGGTTTTCCCACCAACAGTATATGAGTCCAGATGTTCTACGTTCTCACCAGCACTTGATATTTTCTGTCTTTTTTCATTTTATTTATTCTGGTGGGTGTGCAGTGGTATCTCCTGTGGTTTCAGTTCGTATTTCCTTAATGACTAATGAAGTGGAACATGCAGGTTGGCCTGAATTTTCCAGAACCAAACTAATGATGTAGACTCAGACCCTATTTCTAGGCGAGGACCTATGAAAGGCCGTGAATACTCGGGGAAGGATATTTTATTATAGTTTCTTACAGAAACAAAACTGAGGCAGGGAACTTGCCAGCTTTTCTCTGCAGTCTGCAAATGTCTGTGCAATTTATTTTGTTTATTTTCTAGTTTACCCTTTCCCTGAAGGCAGAGGCTCCCAGATCCCAACATATTTGGGATGGTCAAGGATCCCTTCCTACCTGCACAGACCCTAGCTTTATCCCTAGTTTCTCTGGTCCAGAGGACCTAGTCAGTTCCTCCAGATATGTACATGCCTCCAAAATACCGACAGTATGAATGCTCACTTACCTCCGTGATCTCAGCTCCCTCCTCTTTTTTCCATCACACTTTTTTTCCTTTCTGGAAAGTTCCCTATTGATTTAAAAGGCTGTTTTCCACATTTTATTTACACATTTAGGTATGATAAAACTAGACAATTTCTGGAGTTTTACTTCATTTTAAGAGTGACATATACTATGCACTTTGGATAGGGTTTGCTGTACTTGCGGAATCCTTGTGCCTCCTTGGCAGGTCTCTTTTGTGCTTAGGACTCATCAGCACTTGGAGGGGAGTGCTTCTGATGCTCTGCATAGGGTTCCGACAAAGCTTTCTGTGAAGGCTTCTGTGATGGTTTTGGAGGTAAACCATTGAAACCACCAATAGGCCTCATTAGCAAAGGGATATAGACAGAAATATTTCTCTATTCCAGTAAAAAGACAAGGATGGGTCCTCTACAGCTATGAGAATCTATGACATCATAGCTTCAAGAAAGAACTGACCTAATAAACAATCCTGTATAAAGGTGATAATTGATGATCCCAAGGTTTTACCCAGAATTGAGAACATTCTGTCCTCTCATTTATAAAAGTATAAGAAAGATACCCACAAAGGAAAAAAAGCATAAACAGAAGAGGTAAGCTTGTCTAATTAGGTATTGTTTCAACAAGCTGCCATATTTTAAAATTCTACAACCTCACTGTTTTTCTTATGAAAATATTTCCTTAGTTAATATGGTGATTTTTTAAAGTGTCTTATACCTAGATTGTATGTAAAACTAAAAATTTGAAATAGTTTAACCATACAGTATATCACATACCCAAAAGCATTTACTGATCACAAACAAATCATTGAATTCTCTATCTTTAGCTGCTAATAAAGTGTCTTATACCTAGATTGTATGTAAAACTAAAAATTTGAAATAGTTTAACCATACAGTATATCGCATACCCAAAAGCATTTACTGATCACAAACAAATCATTGAATTCTCTATCTTTAGCTGCTAAAATGGCTTTTCAACTTTGGTTTTGTGTCCTTAGGTCATGTCCAGTGAGAAATATAACTCCCTCTAATCTAGCATCCCTTAGGTAATTCTTATTTGAAATAGGTAATCTCAGCTTAATTTTATTTGCTAAAGTCGATTAGATAATTTTCCTATTTTAAACACCTTCACTGTAATTTAATGCAATTTTAATATCTTCAATAAATAAAGAGTTGTTTTAATATCATGATTATAATAAAATTATATATCTTTTAAACATCTAAACTATTTTGGTTCATCTTTCATTACAGAAATGAAGGGATCTTAAAAAGAGATGAAAATAAAGGTTTGTATGTTCACGTTTGCACCAATCTCCTGTGAGATTCATGAAGAAAAACGAGTTGGGAACAACACTCCATGGAGGCTAAGGAATTATCCCAATTGATCCTGGAGGGTTCTTTGTCAGTGTTCTGTGATAACGAACACATGGACCTCTGTTCATTAAATTTGGCTGATCACTTTAGTTAACTACCAGGAACCTGGATTCTGACTTCTAATCGTTGACATCTGCGTGAAAACTAACCTACATACATCCTTTAATAGCATTGATGAATTAATTAGAACTCAAGAAAACAAAGAAAAATTGAAAGCATTCTTACTAAAAGAGAATTCAATGTTGAAAGCAAACTACGGTAAGGCAAGACTTGCTTTTCTGTTTACCTTCTAAAGGCTCATGTAATTGCCACCTTAAAAAGAAAAAATGAATAGCACATGTATTGAAGAACAGCACGACTTGGACCACTATTTGTTTCCTATAGTTTACATCTTCGTGATTACAGTCAGCATTCCGGCCAATATTGGATCTCTATGTGTGTCTTTTCTGCAAGCAAAGAAGGAAAATGAACTAGGAATTTACCTCTTCAGTTTATCACTATCGGATTTGCTATATGCATTAACTCTTCCTCTATGGATTGATTATACTTGGAATAAAGATAACTGGACTTTCTCTCCTGCCTTGTGCAAATGGAGTGCTTTCTTCATGTACGTGAACTTTTACAGCAGTACAGCATTCCTCACCTGTATCGCTGTCGATAGATATTTAGCCGTCGTCTACCCTTTGAAGTTTCCTTTTCTACGAACAAGAAGATTTGCATTCATGGTCAGCCTATTCATCTGGGTACTGGAAATCATCTTTAATGCTGTCATTTTGTGGAAAGATGAAACAACTGTTGAATACTGTGATGCCAAAAAGTCTAATTTTACTTTATGTTATGATAGGTACCCTTTAGAGAAATGGCAAATCATCCTCAATGTGTTTAGGACGTGTACAGGCTATGCAATACCTTTGGTCATCATACTGATCTGCAACCAGAAAGTCTACCAAGCTGTGTGGCATAATCAAGCCACAGAAAACAGTGAAAAGAGGAGAATCATGAAACTACTTGCTAGTATCACACTGACTTTTGTCTTATGCTTTACACCCTTTCACGTGACGTTGCTGATTCGCTGCATTTTAGAGCATGATGTGAACTTTGATAATCACAAGTCTGGGAAGCAGACTTACACAATATACAGAATCACGGTCGCATTAACAAGCTTAAATTGTGTTGCTGATCCAATTCTGTACTGTTTTGTAACTGAAACAGGAAGATCTGATATGTGGAATATATTAAAATTCTGCATTGGGAAGCGTAATAAATCACAAAGACAAAGACAACGCATACTTTCTATGTCTACAAAAGATACTATGGAATTAGAGGTTTTGGAATAAAATAAAGGATTTTCTTGTTTGTTTAAGGTACATGGAATTATGTCATCAAGATTACATGTTGAAAAGGAAATCTAACATGGAGGGGACTAAATGTTCTGAGTGAACATTTTAATCCTGTTCAATGAAAATATTTTTAAAGTGCATTGTACAAGCTCCCTCCCTGACTTTTATTAGATAAGGCATATTAAATAAAGTTTAATATTTTCCTAATGACTCAGGGTTTAACTGTTAATGGCAATTGTTTTTATATACATACCATAATCCTTCAGAGTGTAAGGTGTGTAGGACTATTTATTAGTCTTTAAATCAGTGGCCTCTGTATCTGGTTTTTATGATTTTACTCACTCTTTAGATTTCAGGCTGTTGGCCATCAGTTCTCCCAACTTTATGTACCAGTCTCTAACAACCCAAAACACTAACTACTGCTTCTAATATTCTCATTCATTAATAAATAAGTTTTGTGTTAACTACTAGGGTTACAAAAGAAATTGTCTTATGAAGCCTCATGAAGTTTATATCAGTTCAGAAACCTGGTCACTGACTTTGTAAAATTTCTACATAAAGTAAAAGTAAACAGGCTGTAAGTTTCATTTTGATTTTTTAAAAATTTATACCTGAGTACAATATAATTGAAATTACCAGAAATTCAATGTCTAGAAAATAGATAGTTATATTAAATTTCACAGAGGCTTTTGTGGACTTAGAATATTTAGAGAGTCTTGATATATTCTTTTGAATCTTCATTGTGGAAATTAATCTGCCTAGTTTTAGGTAGGCACCGGGTAAACACTTTTTTTAACCAACATATCTGTTAAGATATTTTTTACCCTACTCTTCTCCTTTTCTTCTTTCTTTCCTTTTCTTTCTTTTCTCTTCTTTCTACTCCCCCAAAATGGTTGGATAGCAAATGCCTTGATACCATTTGGTGCCCTCACATTAGAAAACAAAATCCTGATAACAAGAAATAACCACTATCCTTTCAACAATAAATCTCTGGATAAACACTGAAAACTTAGTGATTGCACAAACTGACTACATTTTCCATTAAAGCCCTTCATAATGGTGTGTGTGTACACAGTAGAAAACAACCTTGCTTTGAGGCCATATGTACATTCTCTTTTCTTTGCATTTTTCTGGTCATAACGTTTTTAGAAAATTCTGCCTGGGTACTCTGAGACACACATATGCTTAAAGACTAAAGAGACAACCTTAAAATGGAAAGTATTTAAAATCATTTGAGCTATTTGATTAGTTATTGATAAATTATTGACAGCCTGTGAGTTGAGTACCATACTTGTAAAAGATCCAGAAACAATTTTGCATTACATCTGGAAACTTAGATACAAATTAAGTGTCTTACCCCAAATCACACAGTTGATTGAAAGCAGAGCCAGGCCTTGAACCCAAGAAACTTGACTTCCTTCTAGAATTGTTTTTCTCCCCTTTATGACTTTTTAAACATTTCTACCCTTTCTTTCTTTTTATTTATTTATTTTTTTTTGGCATCATAAGGACATATGCATGAAGAGCCGTTCAGTGTAGTCATTGGGTTTAACCTTTCTTTCTTTTTATTTTTTTATTTTTTTTTTTTTTGGCATCATAAGGACATATGCATGAAGAGCCGTTCAGTGTAGTCATTGGGTTTACAAGACATTCTATTTCTATTTGTTAATGTAATGATCAAATAAACAATTATTTACCAATTGTCTCTGTTGACCTTGTTAACTTGACTTATTTTTAATCAGACAGTACTAATTTTAAAATAGAATTTGTGGTACAGAGCATACAGGCATTTCTTTTCATGACAGTTTTATCTTGCCCTGTGCCTCTTTTAGCCTAATCATCACCGTTGTCATTCTGTCATCCAGGCATGGGGCACCTGTTCTTTTCTAGCTAACCCCATCTGTAGGTTGCTATGGAGACACAACAGCTACTATAACATTCTGATCCAGGAAGGCCTTTGTGATAATAGACTTCTTTGTCTAGGTCCATTGGGTGACCCTGCCATTGAATCAGAAGCCTTCCTCCAACAGACACAAACAACACATATTTATAGACATACACAAATAACTTGCCCCATCTTACAAAAACAAAAACCAAAAATCCCTGGGCCCTTTCAGTATGTGCTTCTACTGTTTTGCAAGGTGTCTAATACCAACTAGTAGAACACATATTACCTCCTTAACTTGTGAAATAAAGCACATCTGGGTGTTTTCATTTTCTTGTTTACTAAATAAGCAGCCACGGGGACATTCTTAAGATTCCCCCTCTGTGTTCCTTCTTCCTTCCTTCACCTCCAACCAGAAGTGGCTACCAAGGGAGCTACGGTAAGAAAACTTCTATCTGCATTGTTTCATTACTGTGCTGGTTCTGAGAAAATACGGTTCTGACTGAGATGTCTTATTTACATCTACTGTGTAGACACCTTTGGGGGGAAATAGTAGAAATTTAATTTAAAAGAAAGCAGGGTGTGTTTTAAAGTTATTCTTTGTACATGGTATAATACCTGATTCAATTCAAGTAAAAAAAATTTTTTTGACCACTATTATCTCTTTATTCTTTGCCATTTCAAACAGCTTAAAGATGGAACACAGTATGATTAGCTTTGTGATATTAGTTACGTTAGTTGAATGCACCCAGTTTAAAGGAATATGCTGAAAGAGCAAAAGTGGGTCAAGTTTGGGTGAGGTGGAAGTGATGTGATGTAGGACTTACGGTTCCTCCTTTCCTCTCCAAAGATCCCATTCTTACTATATAGCTTGTTGCTGGCCAAGAGCACCCGTGCAAGGGTCCTGTTTGTGGCCACTAGGTGTCGATCATGTTCTATCAGGCAACCCTGTTTCTTGTTCATTGCTAGCCAATAAAGCCAAGATGACATTTTCTTATCCAAGAAACAAGAAAATCCCCCCCAAAACTGGAAACAAGCGGGGGGAAATGCTGACATTCCCTTTGCACCATTTATTTCCCTGCTCTCTGCAAAGCTCAGCATCAGATAATTTCACTTGGTTTAAGCCTCATATGTCATTCCAGTAATTTTTTTTACAGTTGGTTAAAACTTGGTCAGTCCAGATGTGAGAGAACATAGGTTAAATTGTGTAATTTCTGCAGGATTGTGCATATAGCAGTGGAGATTTTTTCTTTATGTAGTTATCTTACCCACTTAATACTAGCCACCTCTCCTATAAATAGGAACATAAAACGATCCATAAGCAATTTGTATTTTTGTCTACTATTATGACATTATTATCTATGAAAGTTGAGATGCAATTCAACATATGTATAATTTTTAATTTCTAATTTATTATGGTTAGATCTCAGTACTAAAACAATCACATCTGTTATTTTGAATTGTTTGAATCTGTTCTCCTCCAAAGAAGAATAATACAATCATGCTCTAATTTAACAGCATTTGCATATCATTAAATACATAATGGCCTGTAATTTACTTTTGTTTGGCCTATAATTTTCTGAAGCCCTTTATGAAGCACATTTAAAAAATAGGTTATGATTCCTCAAATAATGTTACAATTAGATGTTCAAAAGCAAGTCATGTATATAGCCAACAGAGGAATGAGCCAGAGAAGTCTCCATATTATCATTCTGTGTGAGCGCTACAATAAAGTATAAATTTTGTTATCTAGGAAATGTGTGCTCATTTAATAGAAAATTCAGTACAGTCAAGAAACCTTAATCTATAACGACTTGACTTGCCAATACTATGAAAAATACTAACTTTAGTGCTCCATATTATCATTCTGTGTGAGCGCTACAATAAAGTATAAATTTTGTTATCTAGGAAATGTGTGCTCATTTAATAGAAAATTCAGTACAATCAAGAAACCTTAATCTATAACGACTTGACTTGCCAATACTATGAAAAATACTAACTTTAGTTCTCAGGATTTCATTGAAATTCTTGGATTAACTTCTAAAAGAATCCTTTTCAGAATCACCCTAAAATTTCTGGTATTGCCATTAAGACTATTGACACTGACATATGATTTAACTTGGAAACCTTGATTGGAAATTTGGAAACAACTCTTGCTCTGACCCAGGAAGGGACTATTCTTAAGGATGTTCTTACTAGTAATCATAATTGTTTGTTGAGTAAATAATAAGTTAATTAATGGAATGAACTAAGAATGGTTCAATTTCACACTTTGTCATAACTCCGGGGTTCAGTTTATAAAATCCTTAGGGCTATTTGTATTTTTAGTTCAAAAACTTTAAGATTATATGGCAAAACAAGGTTAAGGAGAAAAATTTTCCCTTTAGAAAAGCCTTTATTAATATTTTTTACATTTGCTAAAGTAAAACAGTAGAAACAGACATTATCAATGACATTTTATTCACCTTAAACAGTTGGTAACAGGAATTGTCATGTTGATTTCCAACTACCATTTCTTACTCATGAGAATTGTTTATTGGATGTTCCTTCCCTACATTTTTTAGTAAGATGTTCATAAATTGGCTTAATTTTGTTATAGACTACACAATGGCATGGATCTCTGTTCACAGAGTCAGTTCAAAAAATATTGCTTCATTTTCTTTGCCAACTTAATTATGATTCCCAGACCACATACCAATAAGCTACAGGAAATTTCATCTTAGTCATTACTAGGTTGTCTTCTTCTTTTGGGTTCACACCAGAGTAAGGGAAGTTTACATGATGCAAGAAAATGGAGGAGAGGCTTTTGATTGACAATCTCTAACAGTCACCAGTGACAGTGATCTTGCCTAAGCTTGCAGGGGTCCCTTGAATCCCAGTGGATCTTTGCTGCCTCCCTGAATATCCTGGGGCAAAGTGCTCATTGGCAAGACTGGGTAGGAGCCTAGCTAATGACCCAGACTCCTGTACATCAGGTAGACATTCCTTCAAAATGTCGTCATATCTTCAGGATGCTGCCTCTTTTGGGGAATGCCTAACTCCAGATCCATGTGGTTCTTGTCTTCAGGAACAGAGCATGTAACACCTAAATTAAGCCAGTTAAAGTAGTCTAAGCCCCTGGCCACCTGATTGCTTCAGTGGTGGGCATGTGACCTAACCTGCTTAGATGCTGGCTCTTTCTTTTGCTCTGGGATGTGATATGCAAATGAGATGCCTGGGATCTTTGTGGCCGTTTCGTTATCATAAAGTAGCAACACATGGGAAGAAGGGAGAGCACAAGAAATCACAGGTCACTGGAGCTGGATCCTAATGATACGGTGAGTCTCACATATTACAGTTACCTGAGCCCAATAAATCTCATTATTGAATTGCATCTGAGGGGTTTTTTCTGTTCCTTGAGACTGAGCGAGTCCTAATGGAATTTGGAATGTGGAAGTGAGGGTGATGTTACAGACTAAATTGTTGCGTCACAGGGCTGAAGAGCTACTATGGAGAGGGCAGCAAGGACATCTCTAGCATGGGAAGGTAGCAGCCCCCATTAAGCAGTAGCAAAATCACCATTTGAATCATTGCCTGCTACACCCTGGGACTCAGACAATGTCTACCCAAGGTTCTCATGTCAGGGAATTGTTAGGAAAAATTCAAGTCATTGAATTTTGGCTTCTTCTTACAGCCTTCAGTAAGGTCCACAAGAGACAGGTAAAATAACACAATTCTTGTGAGAGTTTTCCTGTTGTATTTTCAAAGCTACAAAATACTGCTGCCCTGAAGGGTTCGCCTACTGAAGCTATGTGTGTTCATGTTTCAAGAAAAGGGTAAATTTTAGCTAGAAAAAGGAAGTCAACATTGTTTATAAGTCACTAGTGAGCGGAGTCTCAAAAGCCAGACATCATAGAGAAGGAAAGGAATTTTTCAAATCCCTTAGACTCCCATCTCTTATTAAGAAGTGGGCCTGGATGACTTGGAGTTTTCTGTATGCCAGAGGTAGTGAGAATCAGTTACGATGAAAATAAAGCTCTGGTTATGCAGGGAAATGGAAAAGCCTGGCTTCCTGACCGCAGTGGACTGTGCAGAGGAGGCAAGGAAGAGTTAAAATGAGGAGGTCAGAGACAAATGTTGAATCTCATGGCCTGAGAGCAGTAGAAACTTCCAGAGTGGGCATGATAGTCAATGCCAGTAGTTGCTTTCCTGCAGACAGCTGAAAACCTCTGGGGAAGAACCCATATTCAGCCTAATACACAGCAGGCTGAAAAAATAGAGATTGGCTTACAGTTGTGCAGGTTGAGCACTGCATAAGAAATCCATGTCTGACGGGGCATCATTCATTTCACATACATTGCAGATTTGCACATTTATAATGGCAGTTTTAAAGCATATGGCAGCAAAGTGTCTGCTCTAACAAAATCAGCATTTTCCAACAACTGAAAGGAAAGTGTCTTCTTCTAATTTGTACAGAAAGCTCTATGAACAGCATAACACTGTCTGTCTGCTGCGATCACAAGGCCATGTAAGTCTCTCCCACCCCAGACCCATCATGTGAGGAACTAGGATAGGAGGAGTATATCTGAAAGACTGAGCATTTACCCCAAAGTAGCTGAGTTAACCTAAAAAAACAGTTTAAGCAGGAAGACGTGAAGATATCTTTAATCACCAGTGAAATAATTTTTTACACCCTGCTACCTAGTGGTTTGATGAGTCAGGAGAAAGAATAGGACAATAGCAGAACATAAAGCTACTTTTTTGTGCATGTAGTGTGATCATTATCTCTCAGATGTCCAAGCTTTGATTGGAGGTGGTCTGCCTGGAACAGAGAGAGAAGAAAACATGCCTTCCTTTAAAATAATCCTATCCACGTATGATCTATAACACAGACTGAATATAGGTCCAATCACCTAGTACAATGGATCTCAGACTTTAATGTTTATAAGAATCACCTGGGAATCTTATTTTAAATGATCCTTATTCAACAAATCTGAAGTAGAACCTGAGATTCTGCATTCCTAAGAAATTCCCAGGTAATGCCGATGCTGCTGGACTCTGGGTCCTGGCATTGAGTTGAGTGATTTTAGAGCGCAGAGCAGTGGTTCTTAGACTCTAGCATGGATCAGAATCACCTGAACGGCTAGTCAAAACAGAGTGCTGGACCCCATCTCCAGAGATTCTGGTTCAGTAGACTTGGGGAGTGTCCGGCCTTAAGAATTAATGCCACCTTAAGTGACATTACAAGCAGCACCATTATGGGCCCAGAAGGGCATATTAACGTGGCAGCCTAAGACAGCGCCGGGAGGAAGTAAGGTGGGAGTGTCTTTGGGAACCTTGCCTTAGCCCTTATTGGCCAAATACACTCTTCCACGCTCATGAACACTGCGTGATTGCAATAGCTAGGCATTGAGACAGGATGCATGCTCTCGTAACCTTTAAGCTGATTGGAGGATGTAAAAACCTCCCTTCCCCATTTGCCTTTAAAAGCAAGTGCTTGTGTGATAATAAACGGAACTGCTCGACAGAACCCCTACCGCATCTGAGTGTCCTTTAATGGGCTGGTTGGGGCCGGCGGCTGTGCTCACCTCTCTTCACGGCTCTCTTCCCCCGTCTCCTCCCAACAGGGACTGGAGGGAAAGAGGAATCCGGGCAATTCGCTCGCCCACCAGAAGGAACACCAAGGGAGAGACTGATAACGAGGCTAAGGGCTGTTCGGGTCGGCTGGTGCCAGACCCTACAGGGGAGAGGCGTGAGAATTTGTATTTTTGACAAGTTCCGCAATGACACTGATGTGGGTGAGCCACACTTTGAGAACTCCTGCTCTATATAATAGAGCCCTCTCCTAAGCACTTCGTGTTAATTACCATCTACCAGAGAAAAGGTAGAGTCCCTCCCAGAGAAGGGTACATCAAAAAGTTCATAGAAGAATAGAATTTAAAGATAATACAAATCTTTCCATAAACTTTTTGAATACCTTCATATAACCGGTATATAGCCCGCAGACAAAAAGTTTATTTGTGGATCCCTCCCACACCCATGTCTACTTTCAACCTGCTCTTTGCTAAGAGGCAGAGATTCTCAAGCCGTGGTCAAGGCTCAAAAACTGTGACCAATAAGATTTCTGGCTTTGGTCCCTACCTGAACAACTGAGAAGAATCAGACTGAAAGCCGCCAAGATTTTAAGGTATATTTATGACATTTCACCACCCTCTGATCTCATGGCACAATGGTTCCTATGCAATGTCTTAGCCAGCAGTGCTCATGTCTAACTCTCCCACAAGGTTAAAAGCTACTTAAAAGCAGAAATCGTTTTATTCACCTCTGTATCTCCTCTGAGCTGATCCTCAGCTCCCTTTCTAGAAACCAGCATCATATTTAGAAGATAATAAATTGTTACACTTTCCATTCCCATATAAGTGATGTTCTCCCAAAGGCCTTCCATCGTCAAAGCCCAGTATATTGCCCAGGAAAAAAGGAGTTATCAAAAAGTCATAGTGCATGAAAGAACAAAGATGGTGCAGGTTGAGCAATGCACTTGGTGATTGGATTCCTTCCGTCCCTTCATTTTTCTGCCAAAAGATGAAGTAAGATATCCCTTCTGATTTTAGGAGAAAAGACATATTCCCAGGGTCAAGTCAAGAGAGACAACAAGGAAACCCAGAATCAGAGGGGGCTCATGCCCCATTTCCTGTTTGGGGCTCAGGGGGGTGATCACCTTTCACAGAACCCCTGAACTAAAATGGGAAAACTGCAAGAGAACAGAAAAATAGACATGGTGATATGTCATACTGAGAATAGGTCTGCTCCTGTGGGGCAGGGAAAGAATCCAAACATCCTCCCATGCTCCCAGAGGTGAAAGGGTAGAGAAAAGATGAGGGCCAGTGGGCCTACCATGGATCACTGTGGGAGGGAAACCTGACCCTGTGGCAGGGGCTGCAGTGTAGACCACCTAGGCCCAGGGTAAGGTGGAGGAGTCAGCTGAGACTGAGAGAATCTGCAGTTCTAATGAGGACCAAGGCTAAGGACTTTAACAAGACGGGACACACTAGACCCCCATTCAGGCCACAAGATCACAAGTCACACTGGCCAGGTGCGTTAGCAGCGTCCATCAGGAGCATGCCCAACGGACAGGCAGGACATCTTCTCAAAGACTAGAGAGGACCAAAGGACAGCACCAGGGCCAGAAGATAGACATTACCCCTTCCCTTACTGATGACAGAGGAGAGGGTCTGGGAAGGCCCAATAGCTGGCCTCAACCCACCCCATCCTCTTACCTGGTACTTGACTCTGCCACAGGAAAGAATTCAAGGGCAGAGTCACACTAGAAAGTGAGAACAGGTTTAATGTAAGGAATAAGAGATACAAATTTCACAGAGCGTGGCCTAGCTCCAGAGACCAAGCAGGGCTCACATCTGGTTTAATACAAAAGTAAAAAAAGACCCTTTCAAACAAAGAGCAGGCTGGCCCCAGAGTGAACAGCAGCCTGCTAAAGTCAAGTTTGATACCAAAAGAAAGAAATACACACCTCAGCCAGCAAAGTGTGGGTTGGCCCCAGGAAAGTGAGCAACGACCCTGCCTTCTGCCAGAATTCAACTTTTATAGTTTCACTATCTAGTACATATTCATGCTATCTAATGAATATAAACTCCACTTTACTAAGCATGCTCGAGCTATCAGGTTATGTAACCCCTTCTGAAGAATGTCTAGCCACTGGATTTGCATAAGTCAGCCCCCTGAGGTCTCAATTTCTCATGCATTGGTGCCAAAAATAGGTCCAATCCACAACAGTAATTCTCTTCCAGGGAGGCCTAGAGGAGAGGCCTGCGAACTCAGGGAGTGCCTTGAATCCCAGAAGTATGTCTTGAAACCCAAAGTCAGGGAAGCTGAGCACCTCCTCTTTCATTACCATGAAAAGGACAGGTAAGCTTTCCTCTCTACCAGGTGCCATCTTATGGAAGACGCTGTCTTGTGGAAGGTGCCATCTTGTGGATATCTAAGATGGGAAACAGTACTAAGAGGGATGTGAACCTTAAATTTGAGTATTTATCTAAAAGATGCTAAACAAGTCTCTAAAGACTGTATAAGACAAAAGAGACTGGAATACCTTCCATGTGCAAGTTTAGGGTTTTTTCCCACCACTAGTGAAAATGGGCAAAAGATGCTAAACAAGTCTCTAAAGACTGTATAAGACAACAGAGACTGGAATACCTTCCATGTGCAAGTTTAGGGTTTTTTCCCACCACTAGTGAAAATGG
>NW_007728406.1:299126-300711 GCF_000696425.1 Galeopterus variegatus
TCAAAACCCATTTTTGTCTCTGACATTCATTTGATGAAAATGAATTCAGACCTTTCCAAGAAGGATACGCATAAAGACAGAACGCTAATAATCACAACACCTAGCACTGCATTTTACTTACGGTAGGCACTGAATATTTATTCGGTCATTTGATGTGCTCATTAGATTTAAAGAGAGATCATGAAAATTACATAGTGTCCTTGATTGATTGAATTGAAGTGAGGAAGATGAGATAAGATCTCCTGGGAATGTCGATGGGGCTCACAAGGCTGGGCATGGTTCTGATTTGTAATGGCCTTTAATGAATGGGCAGCAGTAGCCACCTGTCTGCTATGGTGCATGTGCTGGGAACAGAGAATGAGCTCACTCGAGGCATCACTTTCCTCTTCGTTCTAGCTGAGCTGGAAGATTAGCCACTGTTTATCCTTCCCCACATTCAGCTCTAGAGAGGCACTGGAAGAACATCCAGTACAAAATCCTCACTTTAGAGATGAGGAATCTGAGCCCAGAGAGGCAAAATAATTTGCGAAAGGTCACACAATTTCTAAGTGACAGAGACTGGATCAAGTTTCAAGTTTCCCATATCTGAAGTTTTTTCTGTATTTCAGGTTCTTCTGGATGAAGGAGACAGATCATACTGTCTAACTAAAAAAAAAAAAAANAAAAAAAAAAAAAAGATGATTGGCCCAGGGAAGGAAAGTCTAGAAGCAATTTCAGAAATGGCTGAATTCAAATGCTCAATTCAGGTTGCCAGGAAGACATTTCTGCCATGTTCCAGTTCAACCTTTTTGCTATTTTGGCTTTTATATGATATCAAAAATAGTTGCCAGCATCTCCAGGCTTAGATTCCACAGCTTAGAAAATCCAGTGGGAAGAGAGTCTCTTCCCCAATACTTCTGGCAAAAGTCATGATTCTGGATCCCCTGTTCTTGTTCCCATCTTTAAACCAATCACTGTGGTTAGGGGTGTACAGTTGTCTCATAGGCCAGAGCAGGGTCCTACACGGGTTCCTAGAGTATAGGGTCAGTATCATCCTAAGAGTGGAGACTGAAAGGAGAAGAGAGGCTGGATTCTCAAAGGAAAATAAGAAGGAGGCTTCATCTTTCTAGGCTGTGTGGTGCAAATACACCCGTGACACCAGGCACACACACTGTATTGTTCTCTGTTGGAAGAGATATTGGTTTATTTCCTTCTATAAGAAGAAAGAAATTGGACTTCTTTGCACAGAGAGTAGACATCTTCAATAATGTTCATTCTGGAAGGTAATGTCAGGAAGGATCCTGGCATGCAGCAGAAGTCTCACTCACATTTAGACAGCCTGAGGAGACTTTAATAAAGAGATATTTACAAAGGCATGGGCAGGGTATAGGGAAGCCATAGGGATGGTGCAGTAATCCCGAGTGCCTGACACCTGTCCTTGAAGGAGCAGGAGAAGGGAGTGATTACCAAACCTGGAAGCACAGAAGGCTGTCTGCAAAGGGCTGCTGGACAGAAGCTGAGATCTTTATTGGGGATACAGCCAGCTGTGACCACCCGTTAAAATGAGAGCTTGGAAGGGCCGAGCCCGTGGCGCACTTGGGAGAGT
>NW_007728406.1:301331-303525 GCF_000696425.1 Galeopterus variegatus
CCCGAGTGCCTGACACCTGTCCTTGAAGGAGCAGGAGAAGGGAGTGATTACCAAACCTGGAGGCACAGAAGGCTGTCTGCAAAGGGCTGCTGGACAGAAGCTGAGACCTTTATTGGGGATACAGCCAGGTGTGACCACCCGTTAAAATGAGAGCTTGGAAGGGCCGAGCCCGTGGCGCACTTGGGAGAGTGCGGCGCGGGGAGCGCAGTAGCGCTCCCACCGCGGGGTCAGATCCTATATAGGAATTGCTGGTGCAATGCGCGGTGCAGCCGGTCACAAAAAAAAAAGGACCAAAAAATGAGAGCTTGGAAAAAGAACAGCTTTCCTCTCCCCAAACCTTTCTCTCCTCCTTTCCTCCAATTTTCTGCAGGAATTCCATATTAGATGAACCACTGGGAAACCAGAGGCAAGGAATCCTGTTGTTGCAGGTCATAAGGTCACCATCCCAGGACACATAGCTGGATGGAGAAAGATAAAGACTGAGACTGAAGACAAAAACAGGAATTCAGTTTCTGGGTTATATTTACACTCCACTCATGGGCCAAATCAGAGAAATATCTGTGAGGTGTCTGAACACTTGCCCTTGTCTAAATTCATGTACTGTGTGGCATTGGCTGCTAAATGCTGATGTTAAAAATGGCCTGTGTAGGGCCGGCCCAGTGGCGCACTGCTATAGTGTGCCGCTTAGGAAGCGTGGTGGCGCTCCCGCCGAGGGTTGGGATCCCACATACAGACCGGCCGCTCACTGGCTGAGCGAGGTGCGGGGGCAACGCCGAGGTTTGCAATCCCGTTGCCGGTCCCAGCCTGGTACGGGCGCGACACTGAGGGTTGCGATCCGTTGCCGGCCACAAAAAAAGACAAAAAGGAAAAAAAAAAAAATGGCCTGTGTAAGCATCGAAATACATGGGATTATGAACATATCTCACAGCAGCATCTGTGTGGTCCACTGGGCCTTCTTCTCGATTTGGAGTCATGAGGTTTGTCTGAGCTTTTCTTCTTTCATTTACAAGCTATGTGACCTTAAACAAATAAGATAACATCTCAGGAGCCATGTTTCCTTGTCTTTAATTTGAGGATAATAATATTTCCCCTGCCCAACTAGTGGTATGTGTTATTCAGTGCAAATGAAATATTGGATGTAAAAGTGTTTTGAGAGCAATAAAATACTAATTTTATATTGATCATTTCAACCATAATATGTGAGCATAAGAAATATATTAATAGGTTTTGCATGAATATGACTTTTTGTAATTCTTAAGTCAGGCAAAGTTCTAAAACCCACTTGACTCATTCCACATGTGACAGTGTTTATTTACCATGACAAAGCTGAAATGAATTAATGACAAATTAACCTCCAGTTTACTTCAGGCTTGCATTAAGGAAATGATTTACTATGATTCTGCTTATTGCTAAAATAATAATAATAATCATAATCATAATCAAGTTTTCTGCTTGACAAGTGAGTCACTGTGCTTATCTTCTGTTTATGACTAAACAAAAGCACAAAACGTCTCTGTGTCCCAGTGAGTTATGGGAGTTCTTTAAAAGCAGGGCATTAGCCATGAGTCTTCCTGCTATCTCTCCCCTGCAGTTTGCTGAGAATATTTTCCATACCAAAACTAGGCTCATCACAATTTATTTCTGCCTTGCTGGCTCCTCGGTTGATTGCCTAGAGTTCTGAACCCCAGATTGGAAGTTGTAGTTTAATAAAAACTACTTTAGAGAAAATAATCACACCCTCACCTCCCCCGGCTCCTCAACCCCCATCCCTTCCTGAATATTCTGATTTCTAAGGCTCTTTTAATTTCCTTATTGTCCCAGGTTTTGGGGAACTCATCAGTGATAGCTGCCGTGAGTATACTCTCAAGTGTACTTACAAGGGTACTTCAAAAAGTTCATGGAAAAATAGAATTAAAAGATAATACAAACCTTTCCATGAACTTTTTGAACTACCCTCATATGTGTAGAGAATTTCACATCTGATATCTTACTGAATTTCCCCAACAATCTTATGAAACAGATATTATTTCCCCCTTTGTACATGAAGAGAGGCTAAAAGCAGAACAAGAATTTCAACCCAAAATTCTGATTCAAGGGCCGGCCTGGTGGCGCACTGCTACAGTGCGCCACTTGGGAGCGTGGAGGCGCTCCCACCGAGGGTTCGGATCCCACATACAGACCAGTTCCCGCTCAC
>NW_007728406.1:304818-306292 GCF_000696425.1 Galeopterus variegatus
AAAAAAAGGAAAAATTATTTATTTATTAATTCTTTCAATGAATTTTTGTCAAGTGCTTAATTTTTCCTAGGTACCAGGATATTGGGAAGCCTATAGTCTGATAGGGAATCCACAGACAGACAATGCAATGTAGTGACTATTGTAAGAGTTAAATAAGAAGGGTGGATGAGGATAACCACTACTATCTCAATCTTGGAATGTCCAGTAAAATGACTCTTGCTGTTGCCTCTGAGACCTAAAAGGCTGAGTAGGCATTCTTGCAGTGGGAAAGGGTGCTTTAGGCCAAAGGGCAGCACATGCAAAGGCCAGGCTCCATTTTAAGGAAATGAAAGTAGTTCAGTGTTATTGGAGCTGACTGTGAAAGAGGAAATGGCAGAAGATAAAGGCTGGAAAGAAACAGAAGTTAAATCTTGAAAGAGTCCCTTGGCTAGTACAAGTAATTCAGATTTTTATATTAAGGTCAATAAGTAGCCATGAAAAGTTTTAAGCAGGTGAATGATAAAATCAAATTTATACTTTAGGAAAATTCTTTTGTCACAATGTTCAGTGGGGGATGGAGGGAGTCAAGCTTGGAATCAAAGAGTTATTTTTTTTTTACATTAGTTTGGGAGAGCTGTTGAGACAACCAGGCAAGAGCTAGTGTGTGCAAGTGGTCAGAACATACCCAAAGAGCACGTTATCTCAGTGGCAGCTTGAACTAGGCACGTGGCATTCGGGATGGCAAGAAATGAACTGATACAAAAGATGTTTAGAAGGACTAGAAAACNAAAAAAAAAAATTCTGATTCAAAAGTCCATGGTATTAAGCACCCACCTTATTAGCCTGTTTCCATGTTGTTCCAACAGCCTCTTTTTTCTTCTTTCTTTCTTACAGTAAAATCTGATTGATCACTGTTGAGAAATGGATCTTAATTGGGTCGAGACACAGAGGGAGTTTTGCTCCTGTAATTTTAGGAGATCCTTCTGCACACATATTATTGGAAGTCCATTGCCCTTTCTTGGGAAAGGGGCTATCAGTATTCCCAGCAGACCCCATTTTAACAGCTGACAAGGGAAAGGACTTATTTGACTGTTGTTCTCTTTCAGTCACTTGAGGTTTAAATTCTAATTACTGTGATATCACATAAGATCTAAGGCCATCAGTGAGATGTTCAAGAGGAGGCATGTTTGGCTTTGTGGTGCACTATTGTGATAAAAATCTAACACAGGGTTTGTAAAATATAAAATGTAGAAGGAGGATAATAATTGGTTGTGCATATATGTACAGAATTTAATCTATTTTTCCTAAATGCCAACTGTGAGACGTTAAGCCCAATGCTATAAACTACCCCTGGTAAAGTTCCCAATTTCATGCTGTTCATATGACATTTCATTTTACTTCCTTAGTACATTGGAGAAGTAGATGACAAAAATTAAGTACACTCATTTTCTTTAGTGATGTTACAAAAGATGGTGAACAATTAAATAGAAAAAAA
>NW_007728406.1:308107-308856 GCF_000696425.1 Galeopterus variegatus
AATTAGATAGCACAATTCCAGGGAGCAGGAGTGGGGAGCAAGGGAGTGGAGTAGAGAAAAAGGGAGAGCAATGTGAGGACGCTTAGACAGCTGCTAGGTGTGACTGATTGTACGATCCCATAGGACCATCCTCTGAGAAGTTGTATCATTTTATCACAGAGGACATAAAAGGAGGAATTTAACAACAGGCTCCAGTGTACTATTGGTCCAAGGTTTTTCCTCACAGGGCATGAGCCTCCCTTCACTTCCATACTGCACACACATGAACGCATGAGAGCCTTGGGGAGGTGTCACCAGGGTAGCCCCAGGGCAGGAAGTGAGAAGTTGTGATGCTGTCTGGTTGCACCTGCATGCAAGTGGTCGGAACCCACCCCGAGGGTAAGTTGTCCCAGTGACAAATTGAATGAAATAGGTGAAACAAAGAATATGAAACAGGATTCCAAGATGGCGACGGGTCTGGAGCAGCCGTGCCAGGAGACAGCGCGATCCTGAGANAAGAAGGATGATCTGGAAATAGTTCTTGATGAGCCAGCAGTCTTCATCTGAGCAGGCTGCAGAGAAAGTTGTATCCTCAGGAGACAGCCACATTTCAGTTAAGGTGCAATTGGAGGGAATGTTCATTATGACGGTGGAATCATCACAGGGAACAAGTGGATCAAGTTGGGAGGTAGGAGATTATCCTAGCTTGAATTAGATAGCACAATTCCAGGGAGCAGGAGTGGGGAGCAAGGGAGTGGAGTAGAGAAAAA
>NW_007728407.1:0-7516 GCF_000696425.1 Galeopterus variegatus
TTGGAAATGCAATCAATACTCTGGTATCACAGCGCACAGCTCACAGGATCGTGCTGTCTCCCTGCAGTGCCTTGTCTTTGGTTATTCCTAGGAAGATGAACTGTGTCACTTCTGTCCTGTTCTCCATCCTTGTTTTCTGAGAATCATGTGATGCTCAGTCTGCCAGAAGAGCAGGAATAGTCAATCCAGAATAGTGGGTCTTGAATTTGGGTAAGGGATTTATCCTCTTCATACTGCAGCTTCTCTTTTTTCGTTGCATAAATCTCTTGGTGTTGGGAAGGCTCTTTCCCTGGTGGTGATTGAAAGAAGCATCTTGGCTCACTTTCTTTCAGTGATCTGTCCCATGTTTCTGGGAAGACTGTTTCCCAGGTGAAGATCTGTCTGTCCCCTATATTCATATTTTTAATTTGGCTTATCTGGTGAGAGAATGAACTATGTGATGCTATGGGAACAGCAAACTACTTAAAGTTCCATAAACACACTGTTTTCTTGGGCCTCCCTGCCTCTGCATTTTGTTTTTACCATTCTTAAAATGATCTACTCCCCCACTTTGTTCCAGTTATTCACCTGATAATTCTCTATTTTTCAAGCCCCACCTGAGTCTCTCAAGGCCAATTTAGGTGTTACTCCTTCTGAACTTTCATCACACTTTCTATATATTTAGGCATATTGCCATGTTAATCTAAAAAAGAAATTGAGACCAAATACATATAGTAAAGATTTATTGAGTCATATGATGATTGCAACTGGGGAAATATATAGATCAAGTAGCCCTAAAATATGTGGTCTTAAGAGGGCCAGCAAAGCTTAACATTTTATAATCACAAGAAAGGCAAAGGGTCAAAGGAGAGAGGGAGGAAGATGGCCCCACCTAATTACTTCATCAGGCTTTCTATTGGTTGTACAAGACATATAATTTGGGATTGTTACTAGGTTACATCCTACCTGCAGGGATTCTAGGGTAAAGGTAATAAAAAATATTCTGGGTTATTTTACAGCGTTTGAAACCTGGGGACAGACCCCAATCCCACCTAGCTGTTCCTCTGACCACAGTCAGAGCAGATCTTGGCTGGGGTGGAACCAGGATTAGAAAAAGAAAATCTGCTTGAACAAGCAAGACGGACTAGATTCCTAGGAGTAACAAATTCAGTTAATAATAAGATAAGAGTGGAATTGATTAAACAAATTTCCTTAGGCTGAAACTTAATTTAGAGGTCAGGACATTTGTTCTTTAAATAAGTGCCTTATGGCTTAGAGTAGCATCTGTAATAGCAATCTCAAGTTGTCTTTGCAGATGACAAACAACTATAACCCTGCTTTTTTTTTCTTTTTTTTTTATTTTGTCAATATACAATGTAGTTAGTTATTGTGTCCCATCACCAAAACCTCCCTCCCTCCTCCCTCTCCCCCCTAACCCTGCTTTGAAGTATGTGCATCTCCAGACTTGAAGGAGCAAAAGGGACTTTAGCCAGGGTGCCAGAAATAATTACGCTGACCTCATTGCCAACCAATCAGATTCACACACGACTTCCCCACTAATGATTTTGCTCTATAAATGCTTGTGATTCTAAGCTATCAGGAAGTCCGGGGTCTTAAAAAATTCCTTTTGGCTACCATGGACTCCATTGAATAGCATGCAAATAAATAAATGCTCATCTGTAACACTGCAAACTTTGGCATGAGAGATTTCATAGATATTGGGTGGTGGATGGAGGTTCTGTCTTTGTTCGGTAACAATTTCTGGTGCCAATATGGCTATTTCTAAGTAAAATGATCTTATGGCAACATTTTTCAGGACAGGTGACTGATTAATGACTTGTCCCAAATCTCCCAAGGCACTGTAATTTAGCTGACCTGGACAGAGCAGATTCTTTTGGTTATCAGCTAGTAGTATATAGAGTAAGTGGACTGCGTAGTAAACTAATTAAATGTCTGTACCTCTTTGAGAAATGATCTCTTAGAGTATCAGGACATCTTTGTATCTTAACACCTAGTACAAGGCATGACATATAGTAAGTGCTTAATATAAATTAGATAAGTAAATGAAAAAAGGAATGAAAGTCAATAGAATCAAAGTCACTTTCCATCTCAGTTGTTGTCACTATGTTCTCTGTCAGAGTCTTCACCCCCTAATTCTGGAATCTGACAAATTTATTAAATTAGGGAATAAAGTTGGGGACAGAGCAGGTATATGGCTCAAAAGCAACTCAGTGCCACAACTGAACATAGAGCTCGAACTGCATATCTTGCTGTCACTAAGTGGATGAGAGCATCTCCATATACGGACCTCATATTTAAAGTGGGGTGGAGGATCCCCTGGCACTTTCTATGGCAGCTCTCTTTAGCAATAAAGCTGCTTATCTTTGACATGGGCATTATTCATATTTGAATACCTCATCAGAATAGAAGCAAATATTCACTGTCCCCTTGCTGTAGTCCTGTCACAACATATGCAGGGAAACAAAGATGACAAAGCAATAACTTGTTTTCTTCTTATTAAATATATTTTTACTGTTGGATTACCTTATCCAGAATCAGAATTTGCTCTGTGTAATGGGAAACTTGCTATTAAGTTCCTGCAAAGCTGAGGAAGGGTTTTTTACTGCAATGACTGCTTCAGTAATCACTAGCCGCTGACAGTGAAAACCACCAGAATGGGCCATGTAGATTCACAGTGGAAGGCACATTGATGTGGCAAGCTAGAAAATAACTTTAATTGCTGTGAGGTTTCACACTCATTGTCAGAAAAATAAAGTTCCCTAGCTGATTGAAGAGCAGATCCTTCCATTTTAATAATAATCCTTCTCTACCACCGGAAGCTTTTCAAAGCTTTACTTCTATTACCTTTTTTTTTTTTTTTAAATTCTCACAGCTGCCTTGTAAGGTAGGAAGAATAGGCAGCATTATCTCTTGGAAGAACATGCTCCTCTTTGAGGGACTGATATTGAATCTTTGCAGGGGGGTTCTAGAATGTTTCTTTTATTTCAAATTTTAAAACGGCCTTAAGGGTTTTAACTGCTTTTAAAAATGCCATTTTATATTGAAATGCTGAATAGTTCAGGTGCAGGTAAAAGTAGTTGAAAGGAGGCATGGTAAGGCCAGACTTTTCTTTTTTCAACACGCATGTGAATATGGCCAAAAAATGTATTTAAGAGGAACTTGAGATGGAAGAAAAGACTCTGGATAAGTCAATAAGAATAGTTCTCCCAAATAGAGGATCCAACAGCCTCAAAGTAAGAAAGACAAATGGAAGTAGCACTTGAAGAGAGTTGATCAAGTACCAAGGCCTGTGCTAGGTACTTTACATACCTGTGAAAGTCTTAGTACCCCTGTCTTACGGATAAGGAAACCGAAAGCCAGAGAGGTGAAATAACTTATGAAAGCTTGCACAGCTAATATGTGATTAATCCAGGACTCAATACCTGTATAAAATTAAAAGGGTCTTATAATGGGCCAATGAGAATCCCCAGGACTCCAGGGAAGTGGGCAAGAGTGTTTAATAATAGTCATTCTTATTGCTGTGTTGGGGATCAGAAATTGATGCCCCCAAATATGGCACTTAGACATGCTTAACTAGAAAAGCAGCCTCAAGGTCTCTTTGATCTTTTCCCTCTCCTGTCTCTCAATCCTCTGTCTTTTACAAAGCACAGGATGAAGCTATTCTTTGAAGCTCTCTTATCAACCTGGAACAGGTAACACAATTGCCTTTGATCCTGTCCCTAAAATTTCATTAACTGGAGAAGATTAAAACTCATATCATAGAAAAAAAATTGAAACACTGAAACTGAGGGACAGACCCCAATCCCACCTAGCTATTCTCCTGACCCCAGTCAGATCAGGCCTTGGCTGGTGGGGAAGACGGAATCAGCAAAAGAAAACCTATTTGACCAAGCAAGACATGATGGATTGCTAGAAGTAGCAAATTCAGTTAATAATAAGGTAAGAGTAGAGTTGATTAAACATAAACTTCCTTAGGCTAAGACTTGATTTAGAGGTCAGGATGTTTGTTCTTTAAATAAATGCCTATGGCTTAGTATAACATCTGCAATGCCAATCTTGAGTTCTCTTTGCAGATGACAAACAACTACAACCCTTCTTTGAAGTTTGTGTGCCTCCTGACTTGAAAGAGCCAAGGGAGACCTTAGCCAGGATGCCAGAAATAATTACACTGACCTTACTGCCAATCAACCAGATTCACACATAACTCCCGGGATCCCCAGCCATGATTTTGTTCTACAAATGTTGTGATTTTAAGTGGTTAGGGAGTCCAGGGTCCTAAAAAGCTCCTTTTGGCTACCACAGGTCCTTTGGAAGGAATTCACATTAAACGCTAATCTTTAATGCTACAAACTTTGGCGTGAGAGATTTCTTAGACATTTGGGAAGTGGATAACAGACTTTTCTTGGTTCAGTACAAACACTCCACCTAGAGCCCAAACAAAGTGTGTCTCAAACCATTGCTTGTTCCCCAGTCTCATTTAACTCCAAAAGAGAATTATTTATTAACCAATGTGTGAACATTAGGCCCATTCATTCCCCCTAAAAATTACTTACTCCTACACCTGCTATCTCCCCTTCCTCTATGAAAAAGGGTATATAAGCATTTGTACTTCCTTGGGTTATTGGGTAATCATTCTTCTGTGATTCCCCTGTGCTATGCATCTTAAAATAAATTTGTATGCCCTTTTCTTCTATTGATCTGCCTTTTGTCAGTTCATCTTCAGTGAATCTTCAGAGGATGAGGGGGAAAGCTTTCCCTCTTTGCCTCTACAGCTGAATATATTGTAGTTGAACAAAACACAATTACAGTAAGCCTTTAGACTTCCATGATGTACAGTTTGCTTGCTGATGTTTCTTTAGTTTTTAATTGAGCCTAATTATTTCCCCATCTGTGTGTACTACAGTATAGTGTTTATAGTAGACAAGAAAATAGGAATGGAATATTGCTAATGTAAACAAAAGAGTTGGTAGGTGTCTATAAGTGGAATCAGGGTTTTTCTATTTTTATGGAGAAAGCTCCTTCAATTTTCACACTTAGGAGGTCTGGGCACTGAGGAATATACCAGTGCATGAGATCAAATTTTTAGAGGGCCGTTAGGTGACAGATAAAGAAACTGAGGCACGGAGAAATGAAGTGAATTTCTTGAGATTACACCTTTAGAGTCGTTGCTGGGGTTAAATTCAGAATCTCTTGACTCCCAGTCCTGTGCTTATTCCAGGACTTGATTTCCTACCTCCCCTCCTCTATGTATACAGGCATTAAATGAAAAGTATCTTTCACTCATAGGTGATTGTGATTGCATTTTTTTTTTGTAAAAATTGAAAAATTAGGAAGCTGATTATAAAATGTGCATGGAAATGTAAAGGAACTAGTGAAAGACCAGAATATGCCACTCCAAAAAATTGAGAAGAAGCAGGTGCAGAAAAGCTCTCTGTCCTACCCTTTTGTCTATTAGCAAGATATAGATTTACAAAGGTAAAAAGGATAGTGTCTCCTTTCCCTTCTACCACAGAGAACAGTGTTAATCACTGAACACAACTTTCGATTGTTATTACCTGGAGATGGTACCAGAATCCACATTAACGAACTTTACTAACTAGCCTTTATCTGTTATTTATTTGCCTTCCCACAAGTCACCATCCTTAAAGACTGAAGGTCCTTTTCCTTTGTCTTGTCACTTCTTTAAATATTATTCTTTGTTGAAGATGCTATACAAGGTTGAATTGAAAGCCACTTCTTTGAGAACTACTCATTCCCATGTGTATGTGAAATATACATGTTAATAAATTTCTGTTTGTTTTTTTCTTGTTAATCTGTCTTTTGTTAGAGGGGTCTGTTCCAACTAAGAATATATGGGGACTATTCTTCCCCTACACTATAATAACCAAAGACACTTTAAAAAAATAAGATGAAATTGGAGGACTTACATTACCTGATTACAGGACTTACTGTAAATCTATATTAAGCCAGTTTCACATTGCTAAAATGATATAGGTCAATGATACAGAATAGAAAGTTCAGAAAAAAATCTACACACACACATTATCTATCAATTTTGATGAAGATGCCAAAGTAATTCAATGGTAAAAAGAAAGTCTTTTCCACAGTTGGTGTTGATTGAACTGGATATCGTATGGAAATACATGAACATGGACCTTACACCGCATACAACAATGAAACCTAAATGGATCATGTAACACTTAAAACTATAAAATGTCTAGAAGAAAACGTAGGAGAAAATCTCTCTGATCTTGATGTAGGCAAAGGTTTCTTTGATAGAATACACCAAAAAAAAAAAAAAGAAAAAACAAACAAAAAAAAAACCCAAAACCCCATAAACCACATAAAGGAAGATAAAATATATATTTAAAAAATATTGCTATACAAAATACACTTTAACAAAAGTAAAAAGCAAACTGCAGACTGGAAGAAAAATTTTTCAGCACATATAACAGAAAATAAACTAGTATCCAAAATATATAATGAACTCATAATTCAATAGCAAGAAGACAAACAACCCAATAAAAAATGGACAAAAGGTATAAACAGAGATAAAAGAAGATATTTAAAGGACTAATAAGCATATTTAAAACGTTCAACATCACTTGTTTCTAGAGGAATTCAAGTTAAAATCACAATCTGATACCAGAAAAAGGACAACAAACAAACAAACAAACAAAACAAAACAAAAACAAACAAAAAATCACCTCACCTATTAGAATGACAAAAAATAGACCATACAAACTGTCAATGAGGATGAAGAATAACTAAAAATCTCTTACACTGTTGGTGGAAACATAAAATAGTATAACCATTTTTTAAAACAGTTTTGCAATTCCTTAAATAGTTAATTATACACCAACCATTCCATTTCAAGGTATTTATCCAAGATGAACACACAAGGACTTGCATCCAAATGTCTATAGCTGTTTTTATTTGTAATAGTCCCGAACTATAAACAATGCAAATGTTTGTCAACGGATGAATGGATTTTAGTATATCCATATGATGGAATACTACTAGGCAGCAAAGTCAAATGAACTACTGACACAGTCAACAACTTGGATAAATCTCAAAATCATTATGTTTTTATAAGTAGCTAGATCTACCCATCCACACTAAAAAAAAGTATATAATTGTGATTACATTTATATAAACGTCCAGTAAATGCTAACTAATATACAATGAAAGAAATATCAGTAGTTATCTGGGGAGGAGATCATGCAGGAAGAAATGGATTTAAAAAGGCATAAGAAAATTTTGGAAAGTGTTTAAAATGTCCATTATCTTGGTTGTGGTGATGATTTCCCAGGTGTATACATATGTCAAAACTTACCAAATTATGCCCTTTAAATATATGTCGTTTATTGATGGCAATTATATTTCAATGGTTGTATAAAATGTAGATATGTCTAGATAAACATTGGAAAATACTGGTTGTTCCAAGAAGGAAAAACACATCTTTATATGTAGCTCTCGATCATAAAAAAAAAAAAAAAAAAAAAAAAAAAAAAAA
>NW_007728407.1:7546-34193 GCF_000696425.1 Galeopterus variegatus
CCAAAAAAAAAAAAAAAAAAAAAAAAAAAAAAAAAAAATGTCTTCTGAAAAGCCTTCCTAGCCCAAAGATGACTTTCAGTTAATTTTTTCAAATCCTTCCATTGTCAATATTATGTGTCAATAGAATGAAACACATAATACTGGAAAACAAATACTGAAGTAAGAGTATAATATCTTTAAGTGCTTGGTCTCTGGTGTCATCGACCATTGTCTACATGTACCACTTACTAGCTATAAAATATTGAGTGAGTTACTTAATCGCTCTAAACTTTTATATCTGAAAAATGAGAGATATTAATAGTGCCTACCCCCCCCCCAGGATTGTTATATATAAGAAATAAATTAAAAAATGAAGATTATATGCAGGTTAAATTGCAATTTGTCTACATAGAGTCAGTACTCAATAAATGCTAGTTAAAAAAAATAGCACCTGTGTTACTGATATTTTCATTCTACGTATTTATGGCATATTTCCTCCAACATAAACGAGGCACACTATTTAGCCTTCATAGCTTTTTAATAAGGCAACAGCCTTTGCATTTTTCTGAAAGGAAGAAGTCTTAATTAGAACCCAGCTTATTTTCCTCCTCTATACAAAGTAACAGTATTGTTGAAAATGAAAACTTCATTTTTTTTTCTTTTTTCTGATGACCTAAAACTGTTAGATGACTCTTAATTTTTTTAAATTTTTTTATTGAAACAATCGATTATACATATTTGTGGGGTACAGATGACTGTCTACTTGGGTACAATAAGTGATGATCAAATCAGGATAACTAACATATTCATCATTAAAAATGTAATCATTCTTTGTTGCCTTTTACCAGTTTCTCACTAAACCCCCCTCCCTCCCCCTTTTTCACCTCCAGTAACCATAGTTCTATTCTCTCCTTCTGAAAAAACGAATGAAATACTGCCATTTGCAACAACGTGGATGGACCTTGAAAGAATAATATTAAGTGAAACGAGTCAGGCAGTGAAAAAGAAATACCAGATGGTATGAGTGAGGACATTTGGTATTTTTCTTTCTGTGTCTGGCTTATTTCACTTACTTAACATAATTTTTTCCAAGCTCATCCATGTTGCTGAAAATAGCAGAATTACATTCTTTTTATGGCTGAGTAGTATTCCATTGTGTTTATATACCATATTTTCCTTATCCAGTTGCCCACCGAAGGACACTTAGTTTGGTTCCATATCTTGGCTGTTGTAAATAGAGCTGTGATGAACATGGGAGTGCAGGTATCTCTTCAACATGATGACTTCCATTCCTTTGGGTATATACCCAGAAGTGGGATTGCTGGGTCATATGGCAGTTTTAACTGTAATTGTTTGAAAAACCTCTATTCTGTTTTCCATAATGGCTGTAGTAATTTACAGTCCCACTAACAGTGTATAAGGGTTCCCTTCTCTCAGCATTTGTTATTCTGTCTTTTTGATAATAGCCAGTTTGACTGAGGTGAGATGATATCTCAGTTTGGTTTTGATTTGCATTTCCCTGATGATTAGTGATTTTGAGTGTGTTTTCAAGTTCCTTTTGGCCATTTGTATGTCTTCCTCTGAAAAATGTCTATTCAGCTTCTTTTCCCATTTTTTAATCAGATTATCTGTTTTTTTACTATTAAGCTGTTTGAGTTCCTTGTATGTTCTGGATACTAATCCGTTGTTGGATGTATAGTTTTCAAACATTTTCTCTCATTCTGTAGGTTGTCTTTTCACTCTCTTAATTGTTTCTTTTGCTGTGCAGAAGCTTTTTAGTTTGATATAATCCCATTTGTTTATTTTTTCTTTTGTTGCCTGTGCTTTTGAGGTATTATTCATAAAACCTCATTTTGAAATGTTCAAAAGTGACTTTTTTTTTTTTTTTTTACCTGACACTTTTTTTTGTTTTCCATAATGGCTGTAGTAATTTACAGTCCCACTAACAGTGTATAAGGGTTCCCTTCTCTCAGCATTTGTTATTCTGTCTTTTTGATAATAGCCAGTTTGACTGAGGTGAGATGATATCTCAGTTTGGTTTTGATTTGCATTTCCCTGATGATTAGTGATTTTGAGTGTGTTTTCAAGTTCCTTTTGGCCATTTGTATGTCTTCCTCTGAAAAATGTCTATTCAGCTTCTTTTCCCATTTTTTAATCAGATTATCTGTTTTTTTACTATTAAGCTGTTTGAGTTCCTTGTATGTTCTGGATACTAATCCGTTGTTGGATGTATAGTTTTCAAACATTTTCTCTCATTCTGTAGGTTGTCTTTTCACTCTCTTAATTGTTTCTTTTGCTGTGCAGAAGCTTTTTAGTTTGATATAATCCCATTTGTTTATTTTTTCTTTTGTTGCCTGTGCTTTTGAGGTATTATTCATAAAACCTCATTTTGAAATGTTCAAAAGTGACTTTTTTTTTTTTTTTTTTACAATATTTGGAAGTACTGGTAGCTGCTGATGGATAGAGACTACCCTTTTACTATTAGGACCCACTACAGGTATTTTCTCTAGTAGTAATATAAAGAAAATAAAAATATCACTATAATCTTACAGTGTTTTAATAATATTTTATATATGTGTCTTAAAATCTCTAATAATTATATGGCAGCTAAATTTTCTAGTTTTGTTGAACAACATTAAATATAGTCTATAATATCAACCTATTCTCCATAAATATGTACAATTATAATGTGTCAATTAAAAAAGAAAAATAAAAAATATATAGCTTATACAACAAGGCATTGTCTTCAATTTTGTCTTACTTTTCAACCCTTAAGTTCAACACTTCCTGTGAAAATCAGTATTCACTTTAGTGAGGCAAGTGTTCATAGTTCATTTTAATTCTCATCTTTCACTTGCAATTTTATTTTGAATCACATTACTTTCAGGTCATGTAATATATTATCCAATATGTTTCACTTACATGGCCCAAAATGCAGCATATATTTCTGTTATAGGCCATGAAGGTAAAATAAAAAGAAGTGCTGACTGAATGAGACCTACAAAACTTTATGTTACCAAAGATTAAGTAAAATTTAATAGGCAAAGTTAGCTGTCTTCTTCTATTCTGGTTAAGATCAATCAAGCAAAACTTGTATTTGACTTCAATTTCATTCCAGTTATCCTTGCAATCACATTTTGGAGTCACAGTGTATAAATGAGCAGGGTAGGTTGGCATAATATTAAAAACTTCTGTTCAGTAAAATTCATTTTTAAATATTAAAGATGTACTTATTCTGCTAAAGATGTACTTATTCTACAGGAAAAAGTACCCTTTCTGCTGTGTTTTCAAAATTCCGTTTGCTGAAATATAGATTTCATTTGGGAAATAGGAAAAGAAGAAGGGAAAGCCCACATTTTATAGTTTTTCTATACATTTATATAGGTGTAATAAATATGTATTAGACATTTCCTTTATGTGGACATTTCCTACACCCATCCCAGGACCTCTGGAATCTCTCATTCGAGACCTTACGTATGGCAGATGGATCCTTACTCTTACTTCCTAGATCTGTGGTAATCTGTAGGATATAGAAGAGGAATGGATTGTACATGGTAAGAACTCTCCATCTGTGCATTTGTCCTATATTCAATCGTGCTATCAATTCTGCTGAGATTCCACAGACATAAATAGGAGCCAGGGTTGCTTCCCTGGCATATGAGGATGGAAGAAACAGCCACTGTATAAATGGAAAATGCATATTTTTCTAAACAAAGACAGGTCAGGAGCCAAGAGAGTCACTGGCAGTCAATGCCAAGACACTTGACCTGGATTTGCCATGATCTCTATTACTCATCTAAATACCTAGTACAGTGATTCAAGTTTATAAGAAATAATAAAATAAACATTTATGTTTGTCTAGATAAGGTTTATAGCTTATAAAGCAGTTTCACATTTCTATGAAATAAAAGTAAAAATATATAGTTTATATACTGAAAATATAGTTCAGAAACAAACTCTGTGAGCATAGGTGTGCAGGAAAAAGCTAACCTATCCAGGCAATTAGGCAGAAAAAGAAATAAAAGTCATTCAGATTGAAAAAGAAGTAAAACTATCTCTATTTGCAGATGACACCATCTTAGATACAGAAAATTTTAAGGAATCGACTAGAAAATCATTAGTACTAATAAACAAATTCAGCAAGGTTATAAGCTATGAGAACAACATACAAAAAACAATTGTATTTTTATATACTTGCAATGAATGATCCAAAGTTAAAATTAAGAAGATAATTCCACTTACAATAGCAGTAAAAATATAAAATTCTTAGGAGTAAATTAACAAAAGAAGTGTAAAACTTTTACTCTGAAAACTAGAAAATATTGCTGAGAAAAATTAAATGGAAAGACATTCCACGTTCATTGATTAGAATATGTAATATTGCTCAGATGGAAATGCTCCTCAAATCAACCCACAGATTCAATGCAATCCCTGTAAAAATTCTAGCTTTCATTTTTGTGGAAATGGAAAAGTTAATCATAAAATTGACATGGATATTCAAGAGACCCAGAATAGGCAAATCAGTGTTAGAAATATCTTAGACATACAGATCAATGGAATAGAATTGAGAGAAATGAACCCTTGCATTTATGGGCAATGATTTTTGACAAGAGGGCCAGGAAAAGTCAGTAGGAAAAAGAATAGTCTTCAACAATTGGTGTTGGGACAACTGGATATTCAAAATAATGAAATTCAACTCCTTTACCACACTGTACACAAAAATTTACTCAAAATGGATTATCAAACTAAATGTAGTAGCTAGAAATAAAAATTTCTTAGAAGAAAACATGGGCATAAATCTTTGTGACCATGGATTAAGCGAAGCACAAGTGACATCTTAGATACTATGCCAAAAGCACAAATGACAAAAGAAATAATTAGATAAATTGGACTTCATCAAAATTTAAAAACTTTTGTGCTTCAGGGGACAGCATCAAGAGAGTGAAGAAACCACCCACAAATGGAAGAAAATATTTGCAAATTATATATCTGATAAGAATTATATATCTGATAAGATTATAAATATAAATTATATATCTGATAATATATATTAAAAACTCTTATAACTCAATATTAAAAAGACAGCCCAATGTTAAAATGTCAAGAGATCTGAACAGATAGTTCTCCATTCTCCAAAGAAGATAAACTAATGACAAATAAGCACATGAAAAGATGCTCAACCTCACTAGTTTTTAGTGAAATGTAAGTCAAAACCACAATAATATAACACTTGTGCACTAGGATGGTCATGATAAAAAAAACAAAAAAAAGGAAAATAACAAGTGTTGGCAAGGATGTGAAGAAATTGAAACCTTCATCTGTTGCATGTGGGAATGTAAACTGGTGCAGCTGCTGTGGGAAACAGTTTGATGGTTCCTTAAAAGCTTAAACACAGAATGAACATATGACCCAGCAATTCCAAAACTCCTTGATATGTACCCCCCAAAAATAAAAGCAGAGGTTGAAACAAATATACTCACAGAAATGCTTTTAGCAGCACTGTTCACAATAGCCAAAAACTGTAAACGACCCAAACATTCAACTAAATAAATGGAAAAATGAAATGTGGCACCTCCAAACAATGGAATATTATTAATCTATAAAAAGAAATGAAGTACTGATACATGCTGCAACATGGTAAACCTTAAATACATTATGCTAAGTGAAAGAAGCCAGACACAGAAGGCCACATGTTCTATGATTTAATTTAGATAAATTGTTTGGAATAGCCAAATCTGTAAAGATAGAGACTAGATTTGTGGTGCCAGGGGCGGGGTGGAGGAAGAAATGGGGAGTGACTACTTAATGGGTACAGGGTTTATTTTGGAGGTTATAAAAATATTCTAAAATTAATTTTGGTGATGGTTGCACTACTCTATTAATATGCAAAAAAATTTTACAGTACACTTTAAATGGGGGAATTGTATGGTACGTGAATTTTATCTTGACAAAGCTGTTCCACAAAAAAAGAGAAAAAGGAGGAAGGAAGAAAGGAAGGGAGTGAGAGAAAAAGGGAGAGAGAAGAAAGAAGAAAGAGAAAGGAAAGGAAGGAAGGAAGAATAAAAGAAAGAAAAATGAGGGAAAGAAAGAGAATGAGAAGAGTTACCATGAGATTGTCTTTTGGTTGGTGTCTGAGACTTGACTAGTAAACAGCTCCTTACACTGATTTAAAAAAAAAAAAAAAAAATCCCTAAGTGAGAAGCGTGGCTCACATTGCCGAGACCATTTGTACAAATGCTAAAATTTCTTTCTGATAGTCTGGAATTTTAGTTTTTGCTAGGCAGAGGCTACCTAAGTGATCAGAACCCAATAAAAATCTGGGCACTGTGTCTCTTCCCTGGGCAGAAATGTCACACACATATTGCTGCCATTTTCATTGCTGGAGGAAGAGCTCTGTGTGAGCACTTCCAGAGAGGAGAGAGAATAAGGAAACTTGCACTTGACTTCCTCCAGACTCCTCTTCTGCCTGTTTTCCTTATGATCTGGCTGTGTAAACTTACCACATCACTTTCACAAATTTTAGCTGTGAGGAAAACTATATGCTGACTCTCTTGAGTCCTTCTAGTGAATATGTGAACATGAGGATGGTCTTGGGGACATCTGACACAGCAGCGGCTGTGGGAGGACTCACTAAAATGATCCCAACTTATTGAAATGTGACTACAGAGCTATTTGGAGAAAAAAAAAAAAAAAAAAAAAAAAAAAAAAAGGGAGAGGAGTAGGGGATGAAGAAAGCTTGGTGCTGGAGCGGCTATGGAGTCTTACATAGTATAAAACAGCAGCTAAGCTGCTGTCTTTGGTGAGAGGTAAAAGTTACCTATGGAATTTCAAGGTGGTAGATCTAACCCCAGGAGAGTTGGCTTCCCGGATGCCCTGGCTGCTTTTGGCCTTCCTAGCTAAAATGAGGAAGAATGCACAGCCCGGATGCTGCCTTTGGTTGGTGTTCTTTTTCTAGGTGTGAGTAGAGAGGACTCAAACATTCCCCAAAATAGGCTTTGCATGTGGAAAAGTCAGTAAAAATTAGCTTGTAATTTTCTCCCCTTCGGGTGGCAGGGAACGTGATCCAAAAGATCCTGAAGGTGAGCTTTGAGTGGACCAAGAATGTTAAAGATCCGCATTGCTCTCTCTTCCAAGTGGGATGAAAAAAGGTTGTTGGTTCAGGGGGCTGGAGAAAAGCTTGAGGGAAACCAGAGAAGGAAAAAACAAAAAAAGAAATCACTCCAGCCCAGCTACTGCCACTGCTGCAGCAGACACCCCCACCCTCAAATCTGAATTTTTTAATTGCTAAACTTGCTGCTAGGTGTTCGAGTAAACTTCTAATGAGATAAATGGGAAGGGGAGGTTTTAAAAATGGCTTTCTGTTTTGTAGCTATGTGTTTGGCTGCGTGATAAAAATGGACATGAAATGTTACATGCTTGTAATTTCAAAACTGCTAAAGGGAAAGCTGCACACACAGAAAATTTAGTGGGATATAACTTCCTTGCTTTTTACTACTGATGGGTGTAATGGAATTTAAACTCTTTGAGTATTGAAAACAAAACAATTCCTAATAATTGATGATTTTTGCTTAATTTGTTGCCTATTAAGAAGATAAAAGAGAGGTAATCTTCACATGGTGATACATATTTGGAGTTTTAAAAAGCACTTTTTGGTTTGCTAATGAGCTCTTATAAAATTAGACGTGTGACACCAGAGGCTGATGATTTTCCAGCCTGGTGTGCATATTTTAGAGGGGATCAATTTGGACTGTAAGGGCGACAAGATAAAGTGGGCTTAGGAGAGCCATGCTTTGTCTCCTGCACTTGGAAAAACAGCTGTCTGGCTATGTAATATCTAGGCTTTGCTGCTGCTGAAGAAAAGCCACTGGCTTTTTGGAATCCTGAATTTTCAGAACTTACTTTCCTGGATCTGACTCAAAACTGAAACCTTTTGCTGTCTGCTGGGGCTGTTTTGCTCTCAGCAAGAGCTGTGCTGAACTAAAAGCACAAGCTCAATGAACAGAAATCATACTCTTGAACCTTTGCAGATTTAGGAACCCCGCCTCTGTGAGACCATAAACTGTAACGGCATCATGGATGGTGGCCGGTGGGAATGCAGATGTCCAGTGGGAAGGACTTAATCTTTGATGAGACCATCTAAAATCAAGCTGCTCATAGGCTCTGTATATCTGACACAGACTAACTGAATTTCTGACATGTGATTCTTGAAAAAGCTGTAAGTTGGGGGAGGGCACATCACCAGCACGGGGACCCCTATAATCCTTCCTGACAGGTTGGACTCCCAACCCCATCTCAGCATGCCTCACTGCTGATGACTTGTGTTCTTCTGCTTTCTGGATTAATTGAAGTGCAACAATGAACTGATAGCCTGATGCTGCTTCTCTAACCTTTCTCCTGATACACACTGTAGTAAGACAGTTTTATTATTAGATGCAGTTGTCCTCCAAAATGGATTGATCTTTTCTCAGCTGCTCACTGGATAAATGATCAAGACAAAAGGGATTGGGTGGGGAAAGAATTAAGTAAACTCATTTTGAAAGACAAAATTAAAAAGTTAAGATTTTATCCTATTTCCTGAACATAATGTGTCTTTCTAGTTAAATTGTATTAACATGTTTTTCTATAAGAATGATTTTGTCTTTCTTGCATACAACCCGTCCAGACAAAAGATTAATGTGAAATTATGGATGATTAAACAACAGAGGGAAAAAAACCCCAGCACCCAGGGAGGCATGGGGGAGAGGGAAGGACATTAGTGGTGTTTGTTTTCCATAACTGCTCCTAAAAGTTTTTCCCTCCTCCCAGAACAAAACACTCCACGCTGCCTTCCCAAACTACTGCAAGTGCTTTGAATTCTAATTGACCGCTGCACCAACTGTCCTCACTCCTGTCAGTGCAGACCATGAGACAGCAGGATTCAGCTCCTGCACTTTCCACATAGAACACCTCCGGACATAGGCCACACTCATGAGACACACAGTCTAGTGTCACGAACTAGCAAAACTGTTTGGAACTGACTGCCTGTCTTAGTCCATTTTGTGCTGCTTTGACAAAAATGCCTGAAACTGGGTAATTTATAAAGAACAGAAATTTATTTTCTCACAGTTCTAGAGTATGGGAAATCCCAGATTAAGGCACCAGAAGGTTCGGTGGTCTGGTGAGGGCTGCTCCCTGCTTCCAAGATGGTGCCTTGTACATCCTCTGGAGGGAAGGAATGCTGTGTTTTCACATGGTGAGAGGTGGAAGAGCAAGCTAACCAAATGCTGCATGCTCTTTTATAAGGGCTTTAATTTCACTCATGAGGGGAGGAGCCCTTATGACCTAATCACCTTATAAAGGCCCCTACTTCTTATTACTATAACATTAGCAACACCTAAATTCTGGAGTGGATGCATTTAAATCATAGCACTGCCTTTTAGAAAGTCCCTCTGAAACCAAGGACTGAATGAAATTTTTCAGACTAAACTGAGAACGCTAGGGCTGAAGGCCCCCCAGTAGGAGGCCACAATGGGGCCCTGTTAACCTGTGCTGCCTGACTAATGTATGTCCTGCTTGGGTTGCCCAACCAATGCAATCTCTTTGTTTCTAGAGGTATCACATGTACCCTTTGGGATCATACCTGTGTGTGCACCCTGACTCTCATGGCACTACCTCACCCCTGGGAAGCTTTTAGGTCAACTTAAATTTAACTACTAGATTTGTGCTGTGCTGGAATGAATGCCTCAGGCCAAGAAAAAAAGATTAATATACAAACTTAAGGAGGAAGCCACCTGGCTTTCTAAGATAAACCTTTATGGCTAATGAGATGTGTTTCAATTGGCTGAATCTAAGAACCCTGCCTTGCTGGTGGCTCAGGAAAGACAGCCCGGTGTCCAGGCCCAATTGTCCTCCCCCAGGAACTCTCATCACTCTTGGCCTGGGCTGCCTTGATTGTGCCTGCTTATATTTTATGATCATGATTGTTTTCCATAGAAAATGCATCATGTGTAAAAAAGTCTAGAGATGAAATTCTCCAATCAAGAGGTAATCACTGGGAAATTTTAGCATGTTTTGTCTAACATATTCACTATTTTTCTTTCATAGATTTGTACGTGTACTTTTGCATTTTGAAGATGTAAATTCAATTTTACATATCAAAAATAAGTAATTGAATCTAGGACCTCTGGAGATCATAACTGGGGCCAATATAACCCTGCTATGTGGAAGTTTATTGGTAGTAATTTTACTATGAAGATGATTTGGCCAAAGGCCAAGGGGGTAGACTGTACAGAGAAATAACATAGCAGACCTGGAACTGTTTATCATTAGCAAGGCCTGATTACAAGGTTGGCCCTTGGCTGGTGTCTGGGAACTTAGCTTGTAAACAAGTCTCTACACTGATAGAAGACTTTCCCTAAGTTAGAAGAGTGGCTCACTATGCCTAAACTGTTTGAACAATGTGGCATAGCTAAACATCTGCTTTAATTATGGGAGTCAAGAATTTTTGTATGTGCTAGGGTACCCCAGTGACCTGCCCCCAGTTAAAACCTTGGGTGCTGAGTCTGTAATGTGCTTACCTGGTGGACAACACCTTATGCACATTATCCCAACTTGTTCATTATTGGTAGAATTAGATCTGTACTGTACAACTACACTGGGAAAAGATTCTTAGGAGCTTTTGTCTTGTTTCCTTTGGACTTCACTGCTTGTGTCTTTTTCCTTTGCTGAATTTACTTTGTATCCTTTCACTGTAGTAAACCATATCCACAGGTATAATGACTTCTGGGTCCTGTGAGTTCACGTAGGGAATCACTGAGCCTGTGGGTAGTTTGGGGGACTGACATGGTAAGCAAATGCAATTATTCTCCCCATTTTTGTAGATAAGGAAATGGAGGCTCAGCTCTACTTCCACAGTCAACAGGTCAAAGGTTTGCAGTTGGTACATGAACTCACATAAATCCTGTGTATGTTTCACTACACTGCACATGCCTTATTTTTCCTAGAGATGTCAAACCCTTCACATCAAATTATAACTTTAAAAATATAAAGACAACTGGACATTGTTGTACATCTTTCCATTGCCCTATTGCTGCTATTTAAATGACAAACCTTATGTTTTCCAGCATTTAAGACAACCAATTACCAGCACCTGCAAAAGTAGGTTTATGATTAGTATGAAGAAGACTAACATCCCCTGAATGCTAAGAATTGCATAGTTACTCAAATAAACATCTTTACAGTAGATATGATTTCTGGTTTACAACTTGAGAAACTAAGAATAAGATAAACTGCCTAAGGTCATATATCTGGTAAGTAGTGGAACCCGAATGTACATCTAAATCTGTGTGATCCCAGCACCCGTGCTCTTAACCACTATGCTATCTTTCTACTTCTGACTCAATAGCAGTCAAAACAACTAAGGGTAAACAACAGAGGTACATTATTTTGGGGCTACCAAATTTGCAGAGTTGTAATCCTGATAGCTGTCAGTCTTGGCCAGGGAACGGTAAAAGAGCCAGACCAACCAACTGATGGAAAAAAAGTCCATTGCTACAAGTGTTCTGGAGGACAATTTGTCAGTATGATAATCCTGCTTAATCAAGTAATTCTACACATGAGAAAACATCAGACATGTGCACATGGATTTGTATACAGGATTGTTGATCAAAATATTATTTTTCAAAGAGAATCAGAAAAAAAAAGCCTAAATGCCAATCAATAATGGGTTGATTAAAACAAATTACAGCACATACACACAATGTAATGACATGCAGCCATTAAAAACAATTCTTTCCATGTGTTTATTTTTAATTTTTGCATTATTTGTTAATTCATATGGTTTAAAAATCAAAATGATATGAAAAGATACATAGTGAAAATTCCCATACTACTCCCCCTCCATATATATGTGAGTATGCAATATGTATGTGTATGTATGTGTGTACATATATGTATATATACACACACACAGGTCTTGATAGATTCATATTATCTTTTAATTCTATTTTTCCATGAACTTTTTAAACTACACTTCCTTATATGCACTCTATCTTGCTTTCCCCACTCCCATGCAAATAACCCCTTCTTAGTTTCTTTTGAATCTTTCCAGTGCTTATTTATACAAATATAAATTAAAACAAATATACACATGTACATTATTTTGGCTTTTTTTCTTTCTTACACAAAAGGGAGTAAATTATATATATTGTTTTGTCCTTGATTTGTTTTGTTTTGTTTTTACTTTATGATTATATCCAAGAGACTTTTCCAATAAATAGAGAGCTTCCTTTTTTTTTTTTTTTTTTTTTTTTAGAGCTACATAGTATTTACTGGCTGACACTTACTTGTGCTGTTTTCAGTCTTTTATTGTAAACAATGCTGCAAGGAATACCTAGAATATACCTCATTTTTTATATTTGCAATTAAAGCAGTGGGATAAATTCCCAGAAGTGAGGTTATTGCTCAACAGGTAAATCTATTTGTAACTTTGATAGATATTGCCAAATTGCCCTCCATAGAGATTCTACCATTTTATGATCCCATTAATCATTTATGAGAATGCCTGTTCTAAAACTTTTGGATTTTTTTTGCCAAACTGGGAGGTGAAAAATAGCACCTTGGGGAGTTCTATTCAGCATTTCTCTTATTATGAGTATGATTTGGCATGTTTTCACATGTTTAGAGCCATTTGTGGGTGTGTGTGTAAAATCTCTTTTCATGCCTTTTGTATCAGTCGTGATTCTCCAGACTGCATATGTGGTGTGTGTGCAAGTGTGTGTGCGTACAGAGAGAGAGAAAAAGAGATTTATTTTAACAACTTGGCACAAATGACTGTGGGGACTAGAAAGTCTGAAAGCTTCAGCGTAGGCCAGCAGAGTGGAGACTAAGAGAAGAGATCATGATGCACCTTAGTCTGACGGTAGTCTGGAGGCAGAATCCATCTTCCTCAATCTGATTAGATGAAGCCCACCCACATTATGAAAGGTAATCTGCTTTGCTTAAAGTCTACTGATTTAAATGTTAGTCTCATCTAAAGAGTACCTTCAGAGAGAAATACAGAACAGTGGTTGACAAAATACCTGGATGCCATGGCCTAGCCAAGTTGACACATAAAATTAACCATTGCCCTGTTTGTTCATTTTTTAAAAATTGGGTTGTTGATTTTGTTTTATCAATTCTTAGGTGCTCTACATATGTCTTGCTATATTGAGAAGAGTAACATTCTAGCTCTAGAATTTCTTATAATCTGATTTGAGTTGCACATTTTCACCAGTTCATTATGTGGTTTTGTGTATTGTGTCTTAGACCATGCAGAATTGCCCATCAATGGATAAATGGATAAAAAAAGTGGTGTATATACACAGTGAAATATTATTCATCAAAGAAATGATATATTGTCATTTATAGCAACATGAATGGAACTGGAAACTAAAGGTATTTAATTTTGAAAAAAAAAAGAAATTTGTATGGATTTTTTTTCTATTGTGTGTGTATGCAGTTGAATTTATTATCCTGTTCTTTATGGCTTATGCATTTTGAGTCATAGCTAGGAAGATCTTCCCTAAACCAAGGTTATAAAATAATTCTACTATGTTTTCTTGCAATATTTTATTATTTAATGAATATATCTTAAAAGATATACATGTGATCCATCCACATATATACCTACATATATACTTTGACATATATGATATCCTAAGTATATATCATATATTATCTTAAATGATATATATTATACATGCATATATATCTTATTTATATGTATGTGTATGCATGTATATATATATATATATACATATAATTTTGACTCACTTTCAGTTTATCCTAGTATAAAGTATGACATATGTGTGATGGTTAATTTTATATATCAAATTGACTGAGCCATAGGGTGCCCAGATATTTGGTTAAGCATTGCTCTGGGTATGTCTGTGAGGATATTTTTTACATGAGTTTAACATTTGAATTGGTAGACTAAGTAGATTGCCTTCCTTAATATGGGTGGCCCTCATCCAATCCATTGAAGTTCTAAATTGAACAAAAAGAGGGAATACCTCCTGCTTGATTGCCTTGAGTTAGAACATCAGTCTATTTTCTTGTCTTCAGACATAGACTGAAATACTGAATCTTCTTAGATCTCAAGCCTGCCAGCTTTCAAATTAGAACTACACCATCAGCTCTCCTGGGTCTCTAGTTTACCAATTGCAGATCTTGGGACTTCTCAGCCTCCATAATTGCATGAGCCAATTCCTTATCATAAATAAACTCTCTCTCTCTCTCTCTCTCTTTCTCTCTCTGTCTCCTTCATTATATACACTCACACATACATACATTATTAGTTCTGTTTCTCAGGAGAAACTTGATTAATACAGTATAGATCCAACTCTCATTTTTCTGGTGGCTACAGAATCATTCCAATATCATTTACTGAAAAAGTTAAACATTATCTCCACTGATTTAAAATGCTGCCTTTATCGTACACTAAATTTTCATACATATATGAATCTAATTCTAGAATTTCTATTTTTGTTTCATTGGTGTGTATGACTATTAATGAACCTGTATCATGCTGTTCAAGTTAACAAGGCTTTAAAATATGTTTTTATATTAGAAAACGATAGTTCTCAAAACCACCTTTCCCCCAAGTTTTTCTGTTTATACTTACCGATTTAATTTTTTCTACGAACTTTAGAATCACTTCTCAAATTTCAATGTGAAAAAAAATCTTGGTATTTCATGGAGATTGTAACATATTTGCACATTGACTTAATGAAAATAATGATGTTAAATTTTTCTATTTCTATGGCATGTATTTCAATTTTGTTCATGTCTACTTTTGTTTCCTTTAGGAGTGTTTTAAAGTAAATTTTCTTTAAAGAATCTTAGCCTCATTCATTTTCTTAGGTAATTTTTTTTAATTGTAAATTAGTCTATTATTCTATTTATAGATTCCAACTGGTTTTATATATGAAGGTTTTTGATTTATTACTTTAAGTTTATTTATTTCTATTATAGATTATCTTCAGTTTTGAGGCATACAAACATAATTTAACAGTGGTCATAATTTTATTAGTTCATTTCTGTTTCTTATATCTCTGATTATCTTTACTAGATGGATTTAGTTGCATTGGGTAATGACTTCAGTACAATGTTCAGTAGTGATTGTGTTAGTGGAACTCCTAGCCTTACTTTTTAATGGGAATGCCTTCCATGTTTTCTCATTAAAGATGAAGATTACCTTTTCAACTGGGATCATATAAAATCACAATAAGGAAGTAACCATCAATTCATATTTTACTAAGTTTTTTTTTTTTTAATCAGGAATGATGTTGAATTTTGTTAAGTGCCTTTTCACCTTCTATGGAAATGATTATATAAACTTTTCTCTCTTTAAACTTATTGATATAATGGATTATATGAACAAATTCTTAATATAAAATCCTATTTACATTCCTGGAATAAACCAAACTTGATCACATGTAGTATTGTTTTAATGTGCTGCTGTATTCCATTTGCTAACACTCTATTTAGGAATTTTACACAAATATTTGGTTTGTAGCTTTCTTTTGGGGTTCATTCTTGGCCCTGTTTTGAGATCAATTTTATGCTAAATTCATAAAAATGTAGAAATGTAACTTAGATCGTTATATTCTGGACCAGTTAAATACTTAAAATTATCTGCTTTAAAGATTTGGTAGAATTTCCTTGTGAAAACCTCTAGGCCTGATACTTTTATAAAAAGGGAGTTCTTTAAGAATTCTGTTCTTTTGTTTTGTTTTGTTTTGTTTTGTTTTTTGAAAACTAAACTACTCTGGGATTAGTTCTGGTAACTTGTAAATTGTATTGGCTCTAGGGTTATTTTGAGGATTAAATGACCTAGTATTTGGAAAGCATTGGCAATTAAATGAGTAATAAATAATCACCCTTTCTTTTTCATTCCCCTTTTATTTTTTCTCTCCATCATCTTGTGTCCAATACTGACTTTATTGCTGCACAAAAAATTTATTATGGTATGCTAACCCCACCTTGTTACCATCCCCTCTGCTCTTGCCCTCTCACTTCTATTCCTTCCCAATTGATTGCCTCTCTTATCTCCCATACTTATATATCATTGCAGAGGGCTGAAAGCTAGACGGAAAAATAAATTTACAGCAAGTTGTTAATGAAGAATAACAACCTGATATATGACATCACCCAAGTGTAATTTACATTTCAGCAGTTGCCTCTAAGGACTTCACCAAGGGAGAGATTGATGTCTTTCTAAGCCTTTCATGTTTGTTGTGGAAAGTTCCTTTGCTCTAGATTCAATTCTGGAGCTAATAACATAGATTGCAGTGGTTTTGTGCCATGCAAAAAATGGCTGGCTCCTAAGGGAAACCTTTTTAAAACCCACTTTAATGAGGCATAATTTACCTTTAAGAAATTCGCTAATTTTAAGTATATAATTCAATGAGTATTAACAAGTATACAGTCATGTAGCCACCACAACAATCAAGATATAGAACATTCCATCACCACAAAATCAATCAATCCTTTCTCCCACACCTGGTCCCTAAAAACCAATTAATTATCTGATTTCTGTCACTATAACTTTGCCTTTTCTAGAATTTCAAAAAATTAGCATCATATGGAATGCAGATTTTTGGGTCCAGTTTACTTCACTTAGCATAATGTATTTAAGACTTTGTGTTGCTGCATATATCAGCAGTCTACTTTTTTTGTGGAGTAGTGTCACAATTTGTTTATTGAATCACTGTTTGATGGATGTTTGGGTTACTTCTAGCTTTGGGCTATTATGATTAATTCTTTAATGAGCACTCATGTATAAGTCTTGTGCACATATGTTTCATTTTTCTTGGATCAATTCTTAGGAGTGGGATTGCTTTCTTTGTATGGTAAGATTATAGTTAATTTTATAAGAAATTGCTAATTTTTTTTATTGAATCATAGTTGATTATATATATTTTGGGGGTTCACAATTGACATATGTTGATCAAATCAATTTTACTACCACATATTGTTACAAATCATACTTATTCTTTATGCCCCTTGTCCAATCTCTCTCTAACCCCCTCTGCCTTCCCTCTCCCACCTCTGATAACCCTGTATTTCTTCTCTCCCTCTGAAAGAGTAATGGTTACTGGGTTGATTTGTTGCCTAGATGATTTGTCCAATGCTGAGAGGTGTGTTCAGGTCCCCCAATATTATCATAGAGCAGATGCTTCTTCTGTCAATCTGGAATGCGCTTTGTGGACAGAGACATCCTCTTCTTTTCTTTGGTCTCTGCTGGTGACTCTCCTTGTGTCAATGCACTCCAGTGACTGGTGGACCACCTGTGTGGTGGTTGTGACGTCTAGCCACTTTCACAGCAGCCATGGTTACTGTGGTGGCTTTGGTGGGCCACCCACATGGATATGATGTTTTTGGCATGTTCCTTGGTGCTGACTGTGTGCCTGTTTGTGGGTGGGGGGGGGTCTTGTCCCCAACTCGATGCCCTGGGCCCCAGGGCAGGGCCCCAATGCGCTGGTGGTATGCCTGGTTCTGGGAGTGGGGTCCAGTCCCTGGCTTCAAACCTCAGGTTCCAAGGCTGGCCCCAAGGTGCTGGTGGTATGCCTGGTTGTGGGTGGTGGGTCCAGTCCTCAGCTCCATACCTCAGGTCCCCTGGCAGCCTTGAGGTGCTGGTGGTGTGCCTGGAACAGAACTAATTTTTTGTCCTTTTCTTACTTCTAAAACAGGGGAACTTCTTGTGGGAATCAGTACGTGAGGTCTGTGGTTGAGCTAAATTGCTTCTTTGCTGCTGTTTCCTTAGGGAATGCTTTTTGTGCAGGTCAGGGTTTAATGGTTGACCTTATAGGTACTTCCAGCTCTCCAGAGACCTGGTTCACCTGGGTTGTGTAGAAACTCTGATCTGGGCCTGAGTTTTTTCATCAAACTGCACCCCATGCAATTCTGCATTCCCAACCAGTCTCTTCTCAGTGGTCCTGTGCTGATTGGGGGGTGGATTGGCTGTCCTTGCTGTGTCCCAGTGTTCTCCCGGTGGGCCCGTCTTCCCCACTGTCCATGCTCCAAACACTTCCCAAGGGACGGGCTGTGCGCCAGTACCTTGCAATGACTCACCAGCCTCTGAATAGTTCCCTTTTTTCAGCTGTTCTGGTTCCTTGCTCCTGCATGGGTCCACAGGAACCCTATTAGTGGTCTTGCTGTCCCGGGGGCCACCAAGGCCCCCTTCTCCCCTGCCGCCTTCAAGCGACTCCATCCAAAGGGCACAGCTGAGGTGTCTGCCAGCTCCTGTCCCATGCACTTAGCAGCTCCAGCCTTAAAGTAGCCATGGCCCAAAATGCTCTGAGCAATTTTTTCTCTCTCTCGTCATGGTTTCTCCCACCTTCATGAACTCCTTAGGTCTCTCCTCCTCTTCCCCTCAGTTCCAGCGGCCCCAGCTTGGCTGTTGTTACATTTTTTTAGTTGTAAATTGGTTAATTTGTGGGAGAGAGTGATACTGGGTACAGTCTATTCTGCCATCTTGAATAAAACCCCCTCCAATTTTTTTTTTTCAAGTAGCTGTATTATTTTGTATTTCCACCAGCAAAGTATGAAGGATCCAATTGCTCTGTATATTCATCAGCACTTACTGAGGTCACGTTTTATTTTGTTTTATTTTGTTTTTGGTGGCTGGTATGGGGATCTGAACCCTTGACTTTGCTGTTATCAACATAGCCCCCTAATCAACTGAGCTAACTGTTCAACCCTGTGGTCCATCTTTTTAATTTTAGTCATGCTGGTAGGTATATAGTCATATCTCATGATGACTTTTATTTGCATTTCCCTTTTGACTAATGATATTGAACATATTTTCATGAGGTTTTTTTTTTTTTTTTCATCTGAATATCTCCTTTAGTGAAGTATCTCTTCAAATCTTTGAGGTAAAGGCATTTTTAATGTTTGTTAAATCTAAATGTAGGCTGTGTTTAACCAGTCCTCAACAGCATGTGTATTATAATAGTTCTTTGATCTTTTCTTCAACATATGGTTTAATGTGAGTTTTCTGGAGAAATAGTGAACAGCAATGCAACTCATAAATTTGTGCAAAACCAAACATATTAGAATATTATATCAAGTCTTCAAAGAATACTATTACACAGCAATAGTTAATTGTATAGAGAAAAAAAAAGGAAAACTCTAGATCCTTATCTTAATATTAAATTTGCATCAACATTAAGTTCTTATAATGGTAGCCTTTTCAAGCAAATGTTCCAGGGAGAAATAGCTATGAAAATACATGCATTAAGCAGCAATCCTCATGATACATATTTGAGGGATAGTGGGGAAGTCCTCAACACCTGGTATCATACCCATCATCCTCAAATTCCACAAATGAGAAATTAATTTATTGTTGTTGTTGTACCAGGTACTCTAATCAACGGAAACATTTTGTGGGAAGGAGGGATATACAGTACTATTTGATAAGCTTCCATTCAAAATTTATCAGATATTTATTGAAAATTTACTGTGTACCAAGTACTATGTTATGTGCTGGAGATTCAGTTATGAACAAAACACCTTGCCTTCCTATGTGTTTCCAACCTATCATTTGTTATTAGGTAATTTCTAAGTAAGGGAAGTGATGAGGAGTGAAATAGGTGAATGGTGACAATAAGTAAAAAAGAACTTACATTTCCAAGAGTGTCAAAGGTAAGCCCTAATTCATTCATTCATCCATCCATTCATTCAACATATATTTTGAAGCATCTCCTAATTGCAAAGTAATATGAAAGGAAGCTTATTTAAGATTTGATTTGTGATGACAGCACACAGTGCATCATATAGTCTGTGCATTGAAGATCATTTGAAGAATGTTCAGGACCATAGCACTGCATTCAATATTCCCACTGAATGTGTCCTCTGCAACATATCTGCCATTGCTCCTCTCTAGAAACTTCTGTTACTGCTCTATTTTCCTTAAATTTCTCTACAAAAACAGGGCTATAACTTAAGGAAAGGTGGGTGGCCAGAAGGCAAGAAATACCTTAACATGGCCCACCAAAGTTTAGAATGCATAGGTCCACAGTGCCTTTAACTACTTTCCTATGAATAGGTTAGATGTGAAAATTACCACGTTGCTTGAAATAATGAAAGTTACCCTTTCTTTAAATGTTTCTACTAAGTTTCTTTTAGGAAGATCTTTTGTTTGAAATGAAAGAACCCTTGCCCTTTCTTCTAAGGGAAAATCTCTGTAGTTGAAAGAGCAGTGGGATGCTGGACAGGACATTTGGATGCTAGTCCCAGCACTTTGACTAAACATTCACATGATATGGTGCAAGTCCATTTCTTTCTCTAGTCTTCAAGGTTCTAGATCTTTAAAATGAGGACATTGAACTAAATAGCCTCTTCTAGCATTAAATGCTGATATCCTGAATACTCACATTATTAACTGCTGTACTTTAAAATTAATCCATCATCAAAGCCCATCTTGCACAAGACCATTTTTTAGGTCTTGAAGAAGATATAAATAAATGTAATACCTAGATTCTTGTCGAGAGGAAATTATAGTTTGTTATTGAAAGAGATAAACATGTAGAAAATGAGGGAAAGGTGGCTGAATCACGTGACTTCCTGAGAGCTATTGTGCTAGAAATATGGACACTGCCTTGAGTCCAATGCCCCATATGGACTAACCCTCTTTCTTTAAAAATTGTACTTTTTGAAACTTAGATTCATTTTACCTTTCTGTTTTCCACAGAAGTTGATGAGTCCAGGAACTGTGAGAGTAGCCAGATTGTGGTCTATAGACAAGACCTCTTGTAATTCAAGGACATCAATCATTTTATTAGATTTTACTTAGGAAGCAGCAAAACAAACCATCAGAAACCCATTCTTGATCAGGATGCCCATGCACTTGTGTCCCAACATCCAACACTTCCTTAAAGTCAGGAATTCAGCCAGCCACTTGGGTAGCTCCAGCCTGCTAACCTGTCACATTCAAAGTTACTTTTAGAATCCTGAGAACCCACCAACTGCTCATCATCTCTTTCTGATGATATTCAAATAATTGCTAAATAGAAAACAATAGAAGAAGCACCTGAAAAGAAACTCTTATTTGAGATTTCTTAACTATCAGAGTTTATTCATAATTTTCCTTTTATTTCACAGATGTTTATTAATAATATACCAAGTATCAGAAAATGAACTAGACACTGAGGATATAAAGATCAATAACATATATTCCCTGTTCCAAAAAACTCATAGTCGGTTAGAAGAAAGTCACATACATAGTCATTATAATATAATGTAATTACTATGAGACATATATTCTGGTTGTGATGGGAGTACACAGAATGAATGGCTTAGTATTCAACTGACTTTTTTCAACCGTCTTATCAACTTCTATTTCTTTTTACATTCTTATTGCATAGCATCCAGCTTCATTTAGTCACTGACAAGAACAAAAGGCTTTACATTTTTAAAAGAACACGAAGGAATTTCTTATCCACAGGAGGAGGCAGTGAATAATAAAGTGAGTTTTAAATGTCAGACTTACCATCTATTGACATTGTATATCGTTTTCTAAATGTACTTTGCTTTAAATTTTGAAATAGGTTAAATAGGTTAAGGAATAGGCTTATCATTTCCATTTAAAGTATTCTTCTCAGGCAATCTAACTTCTACTTAGAGAGTGTTAATTTCCATCTTGGAAGTAGAATCTGAAAATTGGTTGACAAATTAAAATGATTTGTCTTAATTGGCAGTGATGCTTTTAAAATGTTTCTTTTTTTAAATTTTGTATTTATTTTAAAAGATCAACGCGTGAACATTTTATGTAGATAACAAAAAGTTATCTTTTTGCTTTAATATAGTTTTTCCAGTTATTTTTATTTAATTCATCAATTATTTTGGAAATATATAGAAAATGCTGTGCTAAATACTCTGGGAGAACAATTGCACAGAGGCCCTATTCTTATGGAGCTTATACACAATCACAGAAACAGAATTGTAGAATTGGAAGACTAGAAATTTTATCTGGTCCAATAGCCTAGTTTTCCACATTAGCATATCTAATATTTGGTGAGTATTTTGTAAGTGCCAGACAGTACTCAAATTTCTTTGCCTTAATAAACTTGCTTAATCCTCTCAACAACCCTATAAGGTAGATTTATTATCTCCATTGTGGCACAAATAAGTAACTTACTCTGCTTCACACATGTGGTAAGTTACAGAGCCAGGATTTCAATCTGTGGAGGATGCACTCATATCCCACATCTCTTAAAAAAGTGTGCTATAGTCTGAGATGAAGAAAACAAGGCCTACAGGATGGAAAAGACTTACCCAAGGTTATGAGTTCTTTAGTGTCAGAGGTAGGATTAGAACCCAAATCTCCCAGAAATCTACCAAGTGTTGTCCATTTTTCCATGCTAAATTCATGTTTGTACAAAATGAAAAATGAGCAAAATTAATTTTTATGATTGTAATTATTTGTTGGAGGAGCCAAACATATGTAAAAATAGAACTAATGTAGAGCTTAGGAAATATACAGAGTTGTTCAGTGATATGCTTTTTTTTTTTTTTTTTTTTAACCATCAATATAACTCACTGGTATCTTTTTAAAGGGGATGGCTTAAAGTAGCAGCATTACTGAGTTAGACAAATATACATGCTCTCCATAGCATGATTTTGACAGCAAGGTCAGCAGTGCACAGAAAATGCATGCTGCAGAAGATCCACGAATCAATTCAGGCATTAACAGCTCTGACTGAGATGCAAAAAGTTGCTCTAGTTCTCTGCATACAGATTAAAATACATGTAGCAAAACATAGAATGGAAAGCCAGCTTAAGGAAAATGTCTTTTGAAATTCATTTGAATGAAATCAAGAAACATGATCTGGTATCTAGATTATTCTTTAAACAATGAAGTGTATAAAATTTGTCCTGTTTTAAGGGTTCCCTAAATAATTAACAGTATAATATGAAAGCTAACTCATTTCAATGTATCAAGGATTGGTAAAGGAATTGGTATATTCCGTAAATATTTCTTTAATGTCCCTTACCGAAAATGTGAAGATCATGTGTTTTTCAAGAACATGCCAAATAAAAAGTTGGTGTAGCTAGTGCCATTGGTGCTAAATTACAATATGGTAATGCGTGTATCTCTCTCAGAGACATACCCATTCCTTGTTGCAAGGGCAAGACACAAAAGCATTTTGGGAAAAAAACAAGTGGGACAAACCAGGAATTAGTAACTAAAGCATATATAATTTTAGGACAGGCTGTTTAAAGGAAAGAGTTGTCAGCAGATTCCCCAGGGTATGCTCTAGGAAGTTAAGATCATATAAAAGAAAGGTGGAGTAATTTTCCCTTAAAATTTAGGAATATATTTTCCTCACTTTGGAGGAATGGATCAAGGGTGGGATGGAAAAAAACTTGAACAGTTGATATTCACTGTGCTTCAACAATGAACTAAATTCTCTCATGTACTGAAAGATGAAAGTAAAGCATGACGCTATGGAAAACATAAGTGCTTTGTGAGTAATGTTAAGTCAAAGCAGTGCTGCCAGTCAGATGATTTTTTTGGTGTTCTTGCTGGGAAGGTCTTTGCAGACTCATTGTTGAAATGTGGTTGCAGATGCTCAAGTGATGACCATTACTTATTAAGGAGTATCCCAGATAAGAATCTTCAGTTTGGCATTTCTGCTGCCTCCAAGAGATGCTGCTTCCTTCTCTGATGGTATATTTCAATACTAGCCTGATTATGGACTTAGCAGAGAATGCATTTACCAAAGACTTCAAGATATCCTTCATCATTTCAGTGTATTAGGTAGCAGAAGAAACAAATAGAAATGAGACAGCAGCACTTATAACACTTCCTTCTTACATAACTGTTCAATTCTTGGAAAAATTAATTTCATCATATACGAGGTGCTTGAAACCTGACACCCTTATTTTCTATCTAAACAAAGTTAGGTCTCCCTGGGCTTCTTTACCAAGTTCTCTGTCTTAGAATGCCAGGAGCTATTTGTTTCATGTTACGTGCTTTTTTTTTTTTTTTTTTTTTTTTTTTCCCACAGAGGTGCATGTGGACCACTGTGTCTTACAACTGACATTTCCTCATTTATTGAGTCATCAGGTGTGCAATACTCAATTCCATTTGCTCAGGCTTATGCCTAGCCACCCAGCAGTAAACATAGAACAATTGTAGCCAATGTTAATCTCTTGCTTTGTCTGCCACTACAGATTCCAGATTATGCTGTGTCACCAGCCTTAAGGAATACATATGGACAAGAATAAAGCCTCAGTAAACACACATGTAAGGAGTCAATTGAGCTAGGATGGGAGTCAAGAAAACACTCAGATATAGGAGGATGACCAGGAGAGTACTGCAAAAATAGAAATCAACGTGAGAGCATTTGTGAGCATGATTTAGAACAGCCATCTACAATTATGACAGTTCTTTGAAATCTCCTATTGTATTGTATATTTCCATGAAAATTTTTTGTTCTGCAGTATAATTAATCCACTTTGATATAAACTATATTTCTTGAATCTTTGTGCAAAATTGATAAATTGGGGGGATGAACTGTGCTTATCCAGGTTTTTACATATCCTCTGGCACACCAACAGGGAGAAAACATGGAAGGGGCCATTAAATTTGACAGTTGAGATGATTTTTAAGAGAATGGTTCCAGTAGCATGGAGGGACAGACCTAGAATCTAGGGACAGAGGCATAAAAGTGAAAGAATCCAGGACAGGATGGTGGTTTTAAAAAGCTCATTAGTTAAGTGAAGAAGAAAGTGAGAACAGTATTTAGAGCAAGGATCAAAGTAAGATATCCCTAGGAGAGGGAAGACTTAATCAGAGTTCCAATCAAAAATCTATAGTCATTTCACACTTTCTTGTTTATAAAATACTTCTCAGAATGGTTCAAAATATTTCTTAGATCTGTCTCAAAATCCTGAGGCAATAATCACAACTCTTGACTAGTTATTTCTAATGTAAAAAATGCTAAACACAATCATTTTTAACAATGTGCATACACTCATCTTGAATGAATTTTAAAATTTTGAGAACAAGAACCTTATTTGAGTCCATGAGTTTTGAGAAGGAATGGGACGTTAGTATTTTTAAGTGTGTACTACATGACAAAAGATATGTTAGGTATTTTACACCTGTTATTGGGTTAAATATTGAAAAATCAACCTATAACATAGATATTTTTACACCAGTCTTGTATGTGAGAAACTGGATGCTTAAGGAGATAAGGCAGCAGTGCCTCCAAGTCCTGACATTGGCTAAGTGGAAAACGTGACACCTGATGTCAGTACCATCTGAGTCTAAAACTTATATTTTTCTCGCGACACCAAGAAAGGATGGTGGAGATCCCTGTAGATTTTCTAGAGCCTATTGAGGGAAATGGTTGGATATTTCTTAGCACATCACTCCGTTTAGTAGTAGGAATCCGCGTTATTGAAAAAACTGTAACTAATCAATACTAATTATTGCAGCATTATGCTTAATTACACCCACATGTCCAAAGGATGTAAAGCATCTCTCAAAATGTTTAATATGCTTTGAGGAAGTACAATACTCAGGGTAATTAGACTGTAGAAGGACAAACCTTAGCAAAATACATTTGAATCATTCCTCCCTAATTTACAGTCTTTCTCAACTTACTTATTTAGCCAATGGTACCACCATTCTCTATGGCCTTCTCATGCTAAATATTTTATAAATATCTACAATTCCTTTTTCTTGTTTGTTCCCTGTATGAAATCAGTTAAGAACTGTTGTTTCTTTCTGGTAAATACCTTCTAATGATTCCCTTAGTATCCATTCCATGACCAATACCCTTGTCCAGACCCAAAATTATACCTGAATTATTCCAACAGTTTCCTAACTATTGTTTAAGAATTTTGGAAAGGTTTCTGATGTTGTCCGTATTACAATTCAATGTACTTTAATACAGTTTTCTACTAGTCAGTGAATTAATGAAGAACAGTAACCACATGCTATTCGCTCTTGTCTTCGGTAAAGCACTTAATATGTTATCTGCCAGTTGGTAAGAAGCCAATAAACATTGAATGAATGTGTTTATGTTACTGCCACAATGACAATTTAGGAAGTTATTTTCAAGTAAAGTTTCCCCATAGTTACTGCTTTTCTTCGAAACTATCTTCAGACTCTTTTGAAATTTAATTCTAGTAATAATATTTCGTGAAGTCATTGATAACTCAACTTCTATTTGATCAGCAGTTGACAAGAAGAAGAAGTGTAGACAAAAAGCCACAGTTGGTAAATTAATTTGTTTATTTTTTAGCTCCCACCAATAAGTGAGAACATGTGGTATTTCTTTTTCTCTGCCTGACTCGTTTCACTCAATATTATTCTCTCAAGGTCCATCCATGTTGTTGCAAATGGCAGTATTTCATTCGTTTTTATAGCTGAGTAGTATTCCATTGTGTAGATATACCACATTTTCCATATCCACTCATCCGATGATGGACATTTGGGCTGATTCCAGCTCTTGGCTATTGTGAAGAGTGCTGCAATGAACATTGGGAAACAAGTAAACCTTCGACTTGATGATTTCCATTCCTTTGGATATATTCCCAGCAGTAGGATAGCTGGGTCATATGGTAGATCTATCTGCAACTGTTTGAGGAACCTCCAAACCATAGAATTTTCTAACATCATACAAAATGGGGT
>NW_007728407.1:34203-112113 GCF_000696425.1 Galeopterus variegatus
GGGGGTGGGGGGTGGGGAAGAAGATATAACTACTATACTTTTTTTTGAAGTTGTTACAACAAGCAAACGGAAAGGACATTCTTGGGGGGGAGGGGAGAGAGGGAGGAGGGCGGGAGGTGTCGGTGAAGGGCCATAATAATCATATACATTGTATATTGACAAAATAAAAATTAAAAAAAAAAAAGCCACAGTTGCTGTCAATGTAGTATAAACTGCATTAGCATCCCTTTCCCATCTCCAGTGAGCACGATTTTTATGTCTGTGATTCTGTAAGTAATTTTCTGCTCCCAAGTTATCCTTTGCCAGACATTAAGGCTGTGAAATACCTCCGAGGAAACAGATATAAGGAAAATACATAAGACCACACAATGCTATGTCTGTATTGGTGGCTTAAAAATTATAACAATGTTAATATTAGTAAAACTGTGATTAAATGCTATGAGGAAAATAGTGTACTATTAGACTGTGCAACATGGGGTTCTGGCATAGTTTGGGGGTAGGGAATTCTGAAAAGGCTCCCTAGAGGAAGTAATATTTAAGTTGGACCTGGAAAATGGAAAGTAGCTATGAAAAGTTGGGTGGGCAAAGTTGTGGACAGATAAAATAGATTAATTTATGGTTCCAAGAGAGAGAAAATCATCATATCAACATATCATCAACTTGCTATATCAAGTTGTTACTAAATATGTTGCATAGGACAGAGGCAAGATAAGACCACTTCAGTATCATTCTCAGAAATATGCTTCAAGCTGACACCTGTTGAGGAATCCATATGCATCTCAGTTCGTCCAAGTCACATCCCTCATCATACTCCCATCTTCCTTGTTTTCTCTCCAGATAGTCCAGTCCCAGTTGGTCAGAGTGTCATGACAAACATTATCAATGTGCTAAAAATCCAGATAGTCTAGGCTACATCTCTCCAGCTGTTTAGTTTTTAGTCTAGGCTACATCTCTCCAGCTGTTTAGTTGTTAGCATTATGTACAAAGGAGGTCAATGGATTTGGCATTGAACAATCTGAAGTTAAAACCTCAGTCGACTATTAATAGCATTATGCCCTAGACACATCATTTCACGTTAATTTCTATTTCCTCATGTTTAAAAGATGAAAACAATAATACCTAATAGGCCCATGATGAAATTAAATTATTTATGAAAAATACAATATTAATGTTAGGACAACCCCCAAAGTCTGTTAGAGGGTTTTGTGGCAAACCAGCCTGATTACTAATACCCTGCATGTTATCCAGCAAAGTCACTAAATTTTCCTAATAATCCCAAATATGGTGGTCATTTCTTTTATCAATATCAGTTCCAAGTTTAGTTTTTGTGTAAATCCTGAGGTTATTTATTATAAGGAATAGAAAACAGGAGGCCACTGTGCTCAGAACCGAAATTTCTGCCCGAATTATTAATTATTAATAATGTAGCATCAAAAAGTAGAATATTTTATTAGTAGATATAAGTTGGAAAATATTTTAACTCCAAAGTCTTACTGTGGAACTTTTTCATTTGTTCTTTTTTTTATCTTATTTTCTTTTGTCTTTACTCTAGTTTCATTCCTTATGGAGATTTTCCAGATTATAGAAGCCAAAGCAGACTCTTCTAATCTCATTAAGGAAGAATAATGAATCAGACTTGCACTGTAAGCTAATTCATATAGAAGAGATATGACGAGGTCATTTGCAAATGGGTGAAAGCTATGTATGTTCAGGGTCATTGAGATTTTTAAAAAATCCATTAAGAAATATTGAAAATGTTCTTTTTAGAGTCGGTTTCATGGGATTTTTAAATTACCATTTGTATCATTGCTAATCTTTTATTTAAAATGGAAACAAAGAGAATTGTAGGGTATTAATCGTTACCAGAAGTAAATCTTATGGTAAAAGCATGGCTTTTGCTGCACAAACTATTCTAGATGATTGATTTCACAGGAGTTTGGGCAGTCAACAAATTAATTTTATGAAACCTAAGAGATAAAGTGATGTTGTTTGTGTTATTCGGCAGAAATTATTTTATTTAGTGTGACTCATTCCTAGCCTCCTGAGGTTAAATCACAGGAAAGGGGGTATGTTTTTGGTGACTACATGATTTAAAGAATTTTTTTCTTTTCAGATCTAGGAAATATTTACTGAAATAACAAGTAAATGAACTGGGAGTAAGGAGACCTGGTAACTAGTCATGAAGTCTTATTTATTTATTTATTTTCTTTACATTTTCATGTATCTATGGTCAATTCATTAAATTGAGACTAAAAACTAATAACTCTACCTATTGTATTTTTTTCCAACCTCCTTGATGCCAGAAGGGAAAACAAGAATGCATGAATAGCATGGCAGTAAATCCTTAAAACGGAAGTGTCCACTAACACTAAATATTATGGAGCATCAGCTGGATATAGCTCTTGTCCTGCAAAATTTGTGAATACTAGAATACCCTGCATTCTTAATTTTAGACCATGAGCATATTGAACAAAGATTTCTATATTCTATTTGCCATAATCCTAATAATCTTAGCCATATTTAAAAACCAAAAACTATTTCACATCAGAGCTTTCAGAACAAATTTCCTTCTACTCATATCCTTTTTAAATTTTTTCTCCAAAGTGCGTGACAAAAATGAAGAACTGTAGTATACAATCATATACAATCTATTGTTGTTTGTCTTTTTTTTTTTTTTTTTTTTTTTTTTTTTTTTTTTTTTTTTTTTTTTTTTTTTTTTTTTTTTGATGACTGGTGGGCATGGGGAACTGAACCCCTGACTTTGGTGTTACCAAGCAAACTGGCAAGCCCATAATAAACAATCTAAATAAAGGCTTACCAGGGTCTGAAGTTGTCATTGATAGAGATTTCTGAAATAGAGGAACAAAGATCAAGGAGCTTTTTAAAAGATATTGAAGTTGCATTTGCAACAATATTGTTGGTGACAAAGAATCTTATACTGAACTGCTGATCTCTGCTAACATACATTCAGAAAAGGATCAGTTGTCTTTTATTGACGACCAGTCAGCCTTTCTACATAGGTATAATTGGAATTTTAGATTCCTATCATTTTATATATATATAATTCCCATTGAATGAAGGTGCTGTCCTTTACCCAGTGTATGTTCTTGGAGCCTTTGTTGAAATATATATATATATATATAAATTACTTACACAGGACAACACCACAAATTGTGGGTAATTAATTGGCTAGAAAGATTTGGGTATAGTTTTCTGTGAAAGTAGCACACTCATCAGATGTGTTATAAATGGTGTCATCTTTTACTAATCAATGAAGATTTTGTCCATTACAGGAATAGCTCTATCTTAGCACCAGAATAGGGTTCCTGGGTGAAGGTAAAAGCATTACCAACCACAGGGAAGAAAAGTTGAAAATAATTTTCACTGACCCATTTGTTTACTAAAACTTGCTTCTTCCATATTTGAGTTTTGTTTCTCTTCATTTTCTCTCAATGAAAACTTAAAGCTGAATCTCCAAAGACAAAAATAAAAGGAAGAATTTACCTTATGAATATGATCATTATAAGTGACAGTGGTGACAGATGAAACATATGTTTATTTCTTTGATTTTAAATTTTATGTAGAGTCGCCTCGAATAGCTATTTCTTTTCCTGCTGTAGAAATAAGTGGGATCTTTTAGTGCAAGATGATTTAAAGTAACTCATCATAGTTAACGGACACAAAATTATAGCTAGATAGAAAAAATAAGTTCTAGTGGTGTACAGTAGTGCTAGGCATCTATAATGAACAATATTTTGTTGTATGTTCTCAAATGGCTAAAAGAGAGAGAAGCTCAAATGTTCTCATTACAAAGAATTGGTATATTTTTACAATGATGAACATGCTAAATACCCTGTTTTGATCATTACACATTGTATACATGTATTAAATATAATTCTGTACCCTGTAAAGTGTACAACCAATATGTTTCAATTAAAAAATAAATTCCTAAAAATACATTTTTTAAAAAATAAAAATAACATAACTCATCACATGTAAATCACTTTAAAGGCATTAGTGAGCATGGCTAAATTAACTTTAATCATCCCCAAGGTTGTGTCATAATTGTTCTACATGGATCATTTTGTTAATACAATATTTGTGCTCTGTAAATAATAATAATAATAATTCCTTTGGCTTTATTAACTCTATCAAGATTTTTACCTTCTTATAGTATGGGTCAAATTATTCAACTTGCTAAAAAGCTTAGATGCAAAAGATGTGGCATATTTTAGGTTCTACTCTTTTCTGATATACCTTTTGACTGGATTTTAGTCTAGAATTCTCCTCTTAACCACTTTGACATTCTTGTGGTGCATTGACCATGATTTATTAATATGATCTTGCATCAATTATATTGAAAATAATAATCATTGGCAACCAATTAAAACTTTTCCCTATAGCAAAACAACCCTTTGTCTTTCTTTTAAACAGACAAACCAGGTTCTATCTTTGAAAGATACTTTACCTTTAGGAAATAAATATTTTACATTGCAGTTCTTCTTCCAATAGATACTGTGATGATTACTTTTATGTGTCAACTTGGCTAGGCTACAGTACTCAGTTATTCAAACACTCATCTAGGTGTTGCTGTAAAGGTATTTTACAGATGTGGCAGACCTCTACAATCAGTTGACTTTAAGTAAAGGAAAATATCCTCAATAATGTGGGCGGGCCTTATCCAATCAGTTGAAAGGCCTTATGAAAAAAACTGATGTTACCTGAGGAAGAAAAAATTCTCCTACAAAACTACAGTATCAATTCCTATCTGAGAGTTTCTAGCCTGCCAGTGTTTCAGTCTGCCAGCCTGTCCCACAGATTTCTGACTTTCCAGAGTCCACAAGTGTGTAAGCCAATTCCTTGAATTAAATTACATATATATATGTATAGGTATGTGGGTGTGTGTGAGTGTGTTATGTCTATAATCTGAATCTCCTGGCTCTGTTTTTCTCTGGAGAACTCTGACTGATACAGGCTTATTACAACAAAGTACTTTAGTATGCATAGCACTAGGCAAATTTTTGGAAAAGAAGAAATAGAATATGAATGCCTATATGTAGTTAGGTTCCTTGAATATTGTCAATGATGATGTAAATACTTATAAAACTATTGGGATTATTTTCTGTTCATATTGTCAGGGCATTAAGTTTCAAATTCCAAAAGGAAGTAGATTAAAGCTACAGTGAGATACCAACTGTAGAATGGCTATAATTAAAAAACAGACAATACCAAGTGCAGATGAAGATGTGGAGGAACTGGAACCCTCATGCATGGTGGGGGAAAATGTAAAATGGTGCAGCCACTTTGGAAAACAGTTTTGCAGTTTCTCAAAATATTAACAAATTACCATTTGACCCAGCAATTTCACTCCTAGGTCTCTACCTTAAATAAATGAAGTAATTTATTTACACATTTTACACAAAGACCTATATAAAAATATTCTCAGCAGCTTTATTTGTAACAACTCTAAACTAGAACCAATGTAAATGTCCATCAACTGGTGAATGAATAAACAAACTCTGGTGCATCCATATAAGCAGTAAGAAGGAATGAACTACTGACACATGCAACAACGTGGATGAACTTTCAAAAAATTATTTTAAGTGGAAGAAGGTAGATTTAAAGATTACACATTGTATGATTTCATTTATAATGAATTTCCAGAAAAGGCAAAACTAGAGAGACAGAAAGCACATCAGTGGCTGCCTAGGACTGGGGATGCGAGTGGGAGTTGACTACAAATGAGTATAAGTGAAATTTGTGGCTTGATACAAATATTTTAAAACTGGATTGTGGTGATAATTGCACAACAGTATAAATTTACTAAAAATCATTGAATTGTACCCTTATAATATAATATTATGCTGTGTAAATTATACCTCAATATAACTGCTAAACTTTTAAAAAGATTTTATTGTTTAAAAATAGGAATGTAATACTGTATAGATGCCCAACTAACTACAAATGTGAATTCTCTGAATTTGAGTATTAACTAGCTTGTCACTTCTCACTAGTTAAAATAATGTGTGAAAGAGATCTCTATCTCATTATCAATCACATTTCCTCTTCTTCCTGGGCACATGACTGGACTGCATTTCCCAGCCTCCTTTGCAGTTAGGTGTGACTATATAATGACCTATATACACAGGTATGTAAAGAAAAAAAAGTACACTCTTTCAAGCTTGACCCATTAAAATATTCCATTTGCCATCCTTCATGCAAGATTTCCTAGTGTGCTGGCTGTATTTTGACTCCCAGGGTGACCTTGGAAATCATCTATTGAAGATTGCAGAGCTGCTAGCATCCTGTGCTCCTGAATAACTATGTAGAGCAGAAGTTCCCTCATTCTCATCATCCCCACCAACCCCAACAAAAGGTTCTGAGTAATGAAATACACTTGTGTTAAGCCACTGAAATTTGGGGGTTGGCTAGTTACAGAAGTTAGCCTACCTCAACTAAAAAGTTTTACATTGCTGTCTTTCTCATAGCCATTTTACTAAATTGCTAAATGCAAAGGTCAAAGATTTGTCCTCCTAGTCCATATTCCTGTTAGAAATTTGATCCAACTTTTTCAATGTCATTCAAAATGGAGTAGGAGGCTTTGAGACTGGGGTTTTCAGCCTATGTGTTTTTACCTCCATCTTCCAAAATACATAGAAAATGTAAAGTTAAAATAAGAGTTATTAAGTTGCTTTCAAAGGCAATTTATCCACTGAATATTCTCAAGTCGGAGAGTAACTCTTTAAAGATAGTATAGACATCATTGTTCAGAAAGCATGCTCTTTACTGAGAATATAACAATAAAACCAAAGGCAATAATTTAGCTGTATAGAAGACTAATTGGATTTTAAATTCAAAATATTCATAGTTTGGCATCTAAGATCTCTCATTCAAAATGCCATCAAAGATTCAGAGACTTTTCTAGCAAAATAGCACTTTATAAATGGATAAGAGGCAAAAGATATTTAATTTGAATATTTGAGATAATGGAAGCATAGAAAATTAGAGCTATTGTGAATGTTAAAGATTATCTAGGTCATGCCTGTTATCTTAGAATTCCCTATTTCTAAGCTGGAAATTGAGGCTCAGAAAATTGAAATGATTGGTCTGAAGTCACACAGATAATGGCATATCTAAGACTGGAACTGAGATCTCTTGATTATAATCACTAAGCTTAAAATGGGAGGCCAACTTCTGACAATTCTGAGTGAGTGTGTATGTGTGTGTGTAGCCTCCAAGTGAAATTTAAATCAGAAAATGTATGGCTTTTGACTGAAGTTATGCAGTAAGAGAGGCCAAAGTTTGAGCCCCTCAAATTACTTTATCAGGTGGGAAGGCATTCATTACATCCCGGCTGATCTTTGTTCATTTTTCTAATCAATATTTTGTCATGTTCTAAAGTTCCAAGACTATACACTGGGGAAAAGACAGCCTCTTCAATAAATTGTGCTGGGAAAACTGGAGATCCATATATAGAAGAAAGAAACTAGGCCCCTACCTCTCACCATACACTAAAATCAACTCAAAATGGATTAAAGACTTAAATTTAAGAGCCAAAACTATGAAACTACTAGAAGAAAACATAGGGGAAACACTACATAAATTGGACTGGGCAATGCTTTCTGGAAAAAGACTTCAAAGGCACAGGTAACAAAAGCAAAAATAGACAAATAGATTACATCAAACTAAAAAGCTTCTGGACAGCAATGGAAATAATCTGCTAGGAGTAAATCTAACCAAGGAGGTGGAAGATCTCTGCAAGGAAAACTATAAAACATTGGTGAAAGAAATTGAGGAAGACACAAATAAATGGAAAGGTATCATGTGTTCATGGGTAGGAAAAATAAATATCATCAAAATGTTAATATTATCCAAAGCAATCTACAGATTCAACACAATCCCTATCATAATACAAATGACATTCTTCCCAGAAAGAGTAAATCCTAAAATTTGTATGGAACCACAAAAGACCCTGTATAGCAAGAAGAACAATGCTGGAGGCATAACACTACCCAGCTTCAAAATATACTATAAAGCTATAATAACCAAAACAGCCTAGTACTGGCATTAAAACAGACAAATAGATCAATGGAACAGGATAGAGAACCCAGAAATAAATCCATGCATTTATAATCAACCAGTTTTTGACAAAGGTGTCAAGAATATACACTGAGGAAAGGATAGCCTCTTCAATAAATGGTGCTGGGAAAACTAGATATCCATATGAGGAAGATTGAAACTAGACCCCTATCTCTAACCACACACAAAAATCAACTGAAAACGGATTAAAGATTTATAATTATGACCTGAAACTATAAAACTTCTATAAGAAAACATAGAGGAAATGCTACATAAAATTTTACTGGACAGTGCTTTTTTGAACAACACTACAAAGGCAGACAACTAAAGAAAAATACGCAAATGAGACTGCATCAAACCAAAAAGCTTCTGCACAGCAAAGGACACAATTAACAAACTAAAGAGACAATCTACAGAATGGGTGAAACTGTTTTCAAGCTGTGCATCTGACAAGGGGCTAATATCCATAATACATAAGGAACTAAAACAAGGCAAAAAACCAAATAACCCAATTAAAAATGGGCAAAGGAACTGAATAAACATTTCTCAAAAGAAGACATACAAATGGCCAACAGGCACATGAAAAACTGCTCACCATCACTAATCATCAATGAAATGCAAACTAAAACCACAATTAGATATCATCTCACCCCCGTTAGACTGGCTAACTGAGAATAACAAATGCTAACAAGGATGTGGAGAAAAGGGTACTGTCCTACAGTGCTGGTGGAAATGTAAATTAATACAGCCATTAAGGAAAAGAGTATGGAGGTTCCTCAACAAACTAAAAATAAAACTACCTTATGACCCAGCAATCTCACTGCTGGGTATATACCGAAAGGAAAGGAAATCAATATATCAAAGAGATATCTGCACTCCCATGTTCGTTGCAGCACTATTTGCAATAGCTAAGAGCTGAACCCCTCAATTTAAATGACTATTGAATGGGTGACTAGCTATAAAAACTGTGGTATATAAGTGCAATGGAATTCTATTCAGCTATATAAAAAATGAAATTCTTTCATTAGCAGCAACATGTACGGAACTGTAGACCATCATGTTAACTGAAGTAAGCCAGGCACAGAAAGAAAAATACCACGTGATCTCACTCGTGTGTGGAATCTAAAAAGAACAAAAAACAAAGTGATTCTCATAGAAGTAAAGAGTAGAATAATGGTCACCAGAGGTTTGGAAGGGAGAGGGAACAGGTGGGGGGAGAACAAAGTAGCGAATTAACAGGTACAAAAGTACATGCATGTATTGAAACAACACTCTATACCCCACAAACATGTACATTAAGTGTGAAAAATTTTTAAAAAGTGTATAAAAAAAGACAAAGGACCTAAATAGACATTTCTCAAAAGAATACATACAAATGGCCAACAGGTGCATGAAAATATGCTCAACATCACTAATTATCAAGGGAATGCAAATCAAAACAACAATGAGAAATCAGCTCACTCCAGTTAGAATGGCTACTTCTGTTTTCTGTCAAAGATACAAATAACAAATGCTGTCAAGGATGTGGAGAAAAGGCAACTCTCCTAAATTGTTGGCAGAAATGTAAACTAATACAGACATTATGGAAAACAGTATAAGGTTCCTCAAAAAACTGAGAATAAAACTACCTCATGACTCAGCGGTCCCACTACTGGGTATATTCCCAAAGGAAAGGAATATATCGAAGAGATACCTGCACTCTCATGTTCATTGCAGCACTATTCACAGTAGCCAACAGGTGGAACCAGCCTAAATTTCCATCAATGGATGATTGGATAAAAATATGTGGTATATAAACACAACAGAATTCTATCCAGTTATAAAAAAACATGAAATTCTGTCATTTGTAGCAACATGGATGGAACTGGGGGCTATCATGTTAACTGGAGTAAGCCAGGCATAGAAAGACAAATACTGTATGATTTCATTCATATGTAGAATTTAAAAAAGAAAAAAACATATGTGCTTCTTATAGAAGTAGAGAGTAGAATAATGGTTATCAGGGTCTGGGAAAGGAAGAGAGGTGGTGGGTGTGTGTGTGGAGAAGAGGTGGATTAATGGGTACAAAGTTATAAGTAGTAGATAGGAAAAATAAATTCTGTGTTCAAGGCTGGCTGGAGCTAATAATATTATATTGTCTATTTCTAAATAGCTAGAAGAAAGGATCTTGAATATAATCACCACAAAGAAAAAAGTGTTTAGGTGATAGATATGTTACCTACTCTAAGTGAATCATTGTACACTCTATTTTTATGTATTGAAACAACACACTGTACCCCACAAATATGGACAATTAAAAATAAATTTAAAAAAATTTTCCATGTCACGAAAATATGATATCTTATTATAAGGAAATGGAGTTTCCTTTACCTATTAGCTTTATGTAATTAAAATTGTGAGCTTTTGACTGAAAAGTGGCAGATTTCTTCCCTGGGAGTAATAAGTTACTTAGAAGCCTCTGGCTTCTTGAAATTCTTAACAAAGTTTCTATTTTTTTTTTAATTTTCAACAACATTGCTTATTCTCAAGGTACAATATTTACTGCTCAATGTGGTAGTGGTGGTTTAGAGGTTCTTTGTGAACTAACCTGGAAAGGAAATAACTGGGAGGGTAGCAAAGTATAGCAGAAAGATTACGCACTAAAAGGGAAGAGCCCTAGATTTTAACAAACTACTACACCATTTACTAGCTGGTCTTGGGTAGATCACTACGGTAGGCCAAATACTTTCCCCCGCTACCAAAGACATCTATGTGCTAATCTCAGAATTATTTTTTTTTTACATTTTTTTTAAGTTTATTTATTAATATTATTTTTATACATTCTAAGATGTTATGGAGCAGTTGGGGGGTGAGGGAGAGGAGAAGGGGAAAGGAAATAGCGTGGGAGAAGGAGGAAAGAGGGGGCATGGCTGAGTCCCATGGAATCCCCCTCATTCCTGCAGGGGAGACAAGGGGGCTTCCAGTCATGGCTCAGTCCTTACTGGACTGGATGCAGATATCAGGGGGAGTGTGGCTGAAGCCCTTGGTCCCCCACTGCCCTGGCTCAGGAGCCTGGGGTGTTTCTTGTGGCAGCCTGGTGATTGTCACTGGGCTGGCTGCAGAGGTGGGGGGCGTGGCCAAGTCTTTTGGCCCTCCCTGCTCCCTGGCTTGGGAGTCTTGGGAGCCTTGGGAGCTTCCAGTCCTTCTAGGTTTTATAGGTGTTCCTTGGTGGTGTTAGACCTTTACTAGTTAATATCAAACTTTGTCTCTGATCCGTGGTTATTTTGTTCTTTCTTTCAGTTCTGTGTTGGATTATTTGCTGTTCCCACCACTTATACTCTGCACTGGAACTAATTTGTTGTCCTTTCCTTACTTCTGAAAGGGAGGAGCTTCCTGTGGGGACCAGCACATGAGCCCTGTAGTTGAGCTAAATTGCTGCTTTGCTGCTGATTCTTTGGGGAAGGCTTTTTGTGCAGCTTGGGTTTTAATTGTTGGCCTTGTAAGCACTTCCAAGTCTTGTGAGGTCTGGTACACCAGGGTTGTGTGGAAACTCTGGTCTGGGCCTGAGACTTTTCAGCAAACTGCACCCACTGCAGATCTGTATTCCTGACCAGTCTTTAGTAAATGGTCCTGTGCTGACTGGGGGGCAGATCAGCTATCCATGCTGTCAATCTCAGAATTTGTGAACATGTTACCTTATGTGGCAAAAGGGAATTTGAATTTGTAATTAAGGCTGGCTAGCTCAGTTGGTTAGAGTGTGGTTTTTGATAACACCAAGGCCAATGGTTCAGATCCCTATACTGGCCAGCCACCAAAAAACAAAACAAAACAAAACAAACAAACAAAAAGAGTACAGGCCTATAAACAGGGAGATTATTCTGGATTATTTTAGTGGACTCAATCTAATCACATGAGCCCTTGAAAGGCGTCACTAGCCAAGGAACATATAGTCTCTAGAAGATGAAGATGAAAGCAACCCCAACCAGGAACCAGCAAGGAAATGGTACTTCAGTCCTACAGTCACATGGAATAAAATCCCACCAACAGGTGGAATGAGCATGAAAGAGGGTTTTCCATTAAAGCCTTCAGATAAGAACAGATGAGCTTAGATTTTGATTTCAGCCCTGTAAAACCTGGAGCAGAGAAACAAGCCCAGCCCACCTGGCCTTCTTACCCATGGAACTGAGAAATAACAAGTTCATGTTATTTGAAGCCACTGCAATTTTGGTAATTTCTTACCCAGCAATAGAAAACTAGTACAGTTATTTAATGTCTGCTTCCTCGGTTTTCTCATTGGAAAAATGCCTTACCTTCCAGTTTTATTTAAAAGTCAGGGAGTAATTGGGCAAGGGACACAAAGAGTAATTCTGATTTTCAATGATGAGCATGCTAATAATATTGATTTGATCATGCCATACTATACACAAATACTGATAATAAAATCTGTATTCCATAAATACGTATAATCGTTTCAATTAAATTTTTTTTTTAAAAAAAGAGTCATGACACAGGTGGAATTTTCTTTAAAACAAAGCCCTGTGGTTATATGAGGAGAAAAAAAGGTCTGTGAAAAATAATCGGCATGCATTCTACTTAATGAGAAAAAAATATGAAATGTCTCTTTATGACATTCTTTCTTTCTCTAACCCTCAATTTAATATTTTTCTTATTTTGGCATGGGGAAGAAATTATGAGTGGTAGTTTTTTAAGAGAGTTGTTATACTGATATCCTAGAATTTGGAAAATAAATTATGTCATGTGGCCTATTATCCAATTATACTTAAGGCTGAATATTCATTGTTCTCATTAAATGTAAGGAAAATTTTATTTTCACATCTATGAGTAAGATATCCATTATATGTTTTGAACACATTATATTAATTTCCTCTCACTTGTGATATAAATTAATTGGCTAGTCATTGGGCTGGTGAAAGAAGGTCCCCAAAGAAGAGGTATAGTAAAAAGAAATTGTGAAGTGAAAGAAAATTTATGGTATTTTTCACTTCCTGGGAATTGGAATAGCAAAATAAGCTTCACAGATCAATAACAGAAAACATAAAGACTGCTTCCAGAAAGCTTAGGTATATCAGAAAATATAGATATCATCTTACCTTGAGACTACCCATATCTCCTGTTAATTTATGAAAAAAAGAATTTCCCCCTATTCCTAAATCTGTATAGAATTAAACTATCTTTGCTAACCATAAGTTCAAATTCTAATGAATCTTGATTTTATCTGTTGCTTTTTGTAACATTATTATGCAGCACTGTGTCTCTTTATTGGAACTTCTCTTTTATTACCTGTCACAGCTGTCACACAGATCACACAGCCTAATTCCCAACTCAAAGTAATCAGGAGTTTTATTTTAGAGTGTGATTATCTGGATCACCAGTGGTGACCATTATAGATGCTTGGATTTGCATACACAATCTTGTCTATTTGGTTTTCATTCAATTAAATGTGCTCTTTTTTTGTATTGTTATTATTCTGTCAGGTGCATAAAATATTCTTGTATGCAGTGGTTGATATAGTACAGGAAGAATATTCCTTTTCTCATCTGTGAATAAATTTTATGACAAACCCGATTTTATTTTTGTCATTTCCCTGGTTGCTTTCAGCTACATCTGCCTTCAAAATTTCAATCCACAGAAGAGCATCTTTCCATGATGAAAATTTGGCCAGTGTATTCTGCATCAGGCTATTTGATCATTTTCTAATGTTCTAGTAAAATGCATTTGTGTTATCTTGGCTATTGGTGAACTTTACAGTTTTTGTAAATTACTGCTTCAAGAGACCTGGACTAGTCCTGGAACCACTATTAATTGGCCCTGTGATTTTAAAGTATTTACTTAGCTTCTTCATATTTGTTTTCTCATCTGGAAGATAGAGATGAAAATGTCTCACACATTTGTTGGTCTTAAAACTATAATCTGTATTCCTGACTTCCATCTGAATGGCGAGCTACTATTAGGCAGCTGTTGCTTATAGATTACATGTGAAATCCTTGCTTACTAACACTATAATGTTTGAAATCTATATTTTTAGGTAAGACCTGATTTTTTAAATACTGTCAACTATTTCAAAACTTATTAAAACACTATTTTGGTTCAACAGAACCAAATAAAATTGCAAGCTTCTGAAGAAAAAAAAAACTATAATTGATTTTCTCTGGCAGTGCAAAAGTGTTACATGCAATCTACTTCTCTTAAAGAGAAAGAGTGAAGAAAAAAATTGACTACACAATGTTCAGCAATTCTTTATCTCTCAAAGACATAAGGATAACGTATTGGTCAGCAGCAACATTAGGGATTTTAAGGGGAACAAGAACAGAGCCCATAACCCAATTTTATTCATGATAACTGTCACCATAAGACAAGCTGAGAAAATCCCCATGATTCCAGGTTTTTGGGCAAAGTTCCCAGGTACAGCAAATTTCTTCCTTACGGATTCGAAAAGTACTCACACACAATTCAAGGCCACTGGACAAATGACCAAATAGTATTTTGTGCACAGTATAATCCTGACTGATTCAAAAATTTAACAACAAAAAGAAATGCAGTTATGTATCCGGTGGATTTTTTGGAAATGCAAATACGAGAATGAGAATGTTCATTTATGTGGATCCCAAAAAACAAGAAATTTATTTTACATTGACTTTGTCTTTCAAATGAGCAAGAATGGCTGGCATAAATAAATAAGGGTAAGTTAAGCAAAATGTTTTCAGGAACCATGGCTGAATGAACCCATTATTCCGCCATGTAATATTGAGACCTGGGAATAGAAGACTTGGTTTGCAACTCAGGTAGAAATGCAAAATTTATTATAGTGTTTCATACAAAACACAACTAGGGAACAATGTGAAATGATATATAATGCTGTGCTTGATGACTTAACATTTTAGCAAAGACATTTTCATGGCTTCCATAAAGAAAGTAAAATTTCTTAACCAAGAATCCAAGACCCTTCACAATCTGACTTTAACTTGTCCTAGTCTCATCTGCCTTTCTCTACCACATACCCTACACTCTAAATCACTTTCCCCTACACATGTATTTTGTGGAGTCCTGAGTTTGTCATTGTTTCTCTTTGAATGAAATGCCCTTCTCTGCTTGGTAAACATCTACCTCCATTTAAAATTCAGCTCTCACATTCTCTTCTCTGTGAGCTATTTATCTATGTATTGTTATTTTCTCCATTCTACTTTAGCACTTATAACATTTATAATAATTATAACATTTAGAATTGTTTCTGTTTAGAAGTCCAGGACAGGTACAGCATCTTAAATCTCTCTCCAGTACCAAGTTCTCAGCAGAATGTTTGACTGATAGTTGGTGCATAATAAACATTTGTTACTTGGTCATCCATACAATTAATACATACATAAGTTTGGAAAGATCAGTTGATGAAGAAAACTTGCATATTTACCTGAGAAATTTGGGATTTCTCCCACAGAAATAGATAGCCACAATACGTTTGTTGAGCAGAGAAGAATAATGAAAGCATTTTTGTAGGCAGATGATTCTAGATGTGGTGCAAATGGATAGGAGGATGGAGAGGGCCTCCAAGAAGGTAAAGACATATAGCAGTAAGATAGATTTAGCAAGACCCCCAAATTATTTAATGGATCTATACATATTGTTCGAATCACTTATTACATTCTTGCTGTGGTTTGAATGTCCCCCCAAGCTCATGTTAAAACAACCTCCAATGTGGTGATGGAACGTGGGGTCTTTAAGGGGTGATTAGATCCTGATGGCTGTGCTCTCATGAATGGATTGATCCATTTGTGGAGTAATGGGTTGATGGTTTTACGGGTTGCCACAGGTTTAGTTCTGATGACTTTAAAAGGAGAATAAGTGAGAAACTTAGCTCTCTTCCTCACTCCATTTCTCTCACCATGTGAAACCCTGCATTGCCATGGGACCCTACAGAGAGTTCGCACCCAGAAGGCCCTCACTAGATGTATGCCCTGGATCATGAGCTTTCCAGTCTCCAAAACTATAAGAAATAAATATTATTTCTTTATAAATTATCCAGTGTCAGGTATTCTATTATAAGCAACAGAAAATGGACTAATACCATTTCTTAATCTTTTTATTTAGAAATAATGTTAGAGTTGCAGAATAGTTGCAAAGATAGTGCAGATAGTTCCTTTATATTCCTTACCCAATTTACCCCATTGTTAACATCTTACATTTCCATAATGTATTTGTCAAAACTAAGAAACCAATATTGGTATATTACTGCTAACTAAATTCCAGACTTTATTTGAATTTCACCAGTTTTTTTCACTAAAGCCTTTTTTCTGCTCTGGGATCCAAGCTATACTTATTTAAAGAATGAAAAGCCAAGGAAAAATAAAATTTTATTTCTTGGTAAAACTTGTGTATTAACTTATAATCAATCATTAATACCTAAACCAGTTCAAAGTCGAGAGGGTGCATCTGGGAAAATCCTTCCTGGTGGGACTCTTGCAGAGTCCCAAAGTGGCACAGGCCATCATATAGCAAGAGAGCAACAGCAAGAGCATGCTCACTTGCTCTCCATATAAAGCCACTAGTGCAACTCCATGATAAAGTATTTACCCATTAACCCATTAATCCATGAATGGATTAATCCATTCATGACAATAGCAATCACAATTCAATCACCTCTCAAAGGCCCCACCTCTCAAAGGCCCCACCTTTCAAATACCATAGTAGGATTTCCCACCCTTTTAACACTGTTACAATGGGAATCAAGCTTCAATATGAGTTTTGGAGGAACGTTCAAACTATAGCACCTTCTAACTAGGAGAATGCCTTGCACGTTATAGGTGCTTAATAAATATTTGTTGAACAACTGAATTGATGGTGAATTAATCAATAAAAGTGGAATTACATATTTATTTTAGATATGATTATTCTTTTTGATGGCTTAGACACTCTAGTAGGTACTAGAGATTCAAAGATAGTACAGGTCTCTTCCTTCAGGTAATGTATACTTTAGTCAAAGGACAAAAAATTTACACAAACTATTGCCATACATATTACACCGTGATACAGGTGCTAGAAAAGTAGGATAGAGTTCAGGAAAGAAAGAACTTACTTCTAGATGAAGTTGACTGGTGACCGCTTCATAGAGAACATAGCAATTATCTCATTTTAAAGGACTCTATTATAATTTATTTGGGTTTAATGTGAGTTTGTTGCTGAGGTGTATTTGCTAAAAACAGAACCCTAGCTCTATCATCTTTCTGAGGAGTATTGAGAGGGCTTGGATTCTGACATGGATGCACAAGGTATGAATAGAGGAGATGGTGATATTTGTGCATATTTTTAAGCTGGTAAAATTGTTAATGGCTCCAAGATATTTTTATTCTAATTTATCAGGTTGCTTTATGGTTTATATTACCCTTGATGAAGGCTCATTTTTTTCATTCACTATCTGTAATAGGGTCCTCAATTCTCTTTATCATTTTGTTTAATTTTATGTTTCATTGATTTACCCTCAAAATATAAAAAAAAAAATTCATCTTTGTGGAATATACCATATTCAAATATGATAATCACATTTGGGAAATATCATAACTGGGCTGTACAGAGAAAATTATATTCAATATGCATTCGATGTCAAATGTAAAATATATTTGTACAAAAAGAGTAAATTTTTCCAGAGTATTTAACTGTGTATAAATACACATTCTCAGGACATAATTCTTCAGAAACAGTGAGAAATTTGATGACTACAGTATTGACTATGTGATACTCACATGTTTTGAAAGATATTTCAAAGGTAATTCAAACCCTCACTATAGCTCCCTTACGAGTTATACTTATTCAGAGTTAAAGAGTGAAAAGCCAAAGCCAAGAAAAAATAGAATTTTATTTCTTGGTAGAAATGGCATCTAAACTTATAATCAGTCACTAATACAAAACTAGTTTTTATTTTTTGGAGTAACCTTATGTCTTAGTCTGTTTGGGCTGCTATAACAAAACACTTCAGACTGGGTAATTTATACAGAACAGAAATTTATTGCTCACAGTTCTGTAGGCTTAGAAAACCAAGGTCAAGGCATGAGCAGATTTGGCATCTGGTAAAAGCTCACTCTCTTCATAGATGGCACTTTGTTGCTGTATCATATGGTGGAAGTGTTGAACACTGTGTCCTCACATGGTGCAAGAGGCAAAGGAGCACATTTGAGTCTCTTTTATAATGGCATTAGTTATATTCATGAGGCTGAAGCCCTCATGACTTTATTACTTCCCAAATGCCCTGCCTTTTAATACATTAGGTATTAAGTTTCCAACATATTAATTTGGGGGAAACACCAACATTTTATTTATTTATTTTCTTTTATTGGTTATGAATATTCATTAGATACAAAGCTGATTATCACTTATCATGCCCATGATATGAGGGCCAGATTCATGCTGCAGCATACCCATTACCACAAATTGCATTTGTACCCCATTTCCCCCACTCAGTTATCCCCAATCTCCCCCTCCCTCCCTCTTTCCTCCCGTTTTAGCCCAAGGAATGTTCTCTCCCTCTGCAAGTCCAATGAACTACTGTGGTCTTTCTTTCCTTCCTTCTTTCTCTCTTAGCTCCCACATATGAGTGAGGACATGTGGTATTTATCCCTCTGTTTTGCTTATTTCACTCAACATAAGTTTCTCCAGACTCAACCATGTTGATGCAAATGGGAGTATTTCATTCTTTTTTGTGGCAGAGTAGCATTCCATGGTGTATATATACCCCAGTTTCCTTAACCAATCATCCATCGATGGACATTTAGGTAGGTTCCATGTCTTGGCTATTGTAAACAGGGATGCGATGAACATGGGAGTGCAGGTATCCCTTTGACATGATGATTTCCATTCCTCTGGGTATATACCCAGAAGTGGGCTTGCTAGTTCGTATGGAAGATCTATCTGTAGTTGTTTGAGAAACCTCCATACTGTTTTCCATAGTGGTTGTACTAATTTACAGTCCCACCAACAGTGTAAGAGTGTTCCTTTCTCTCCACACCCTCACCAGCATTTGTTATTCACTGTCTTTTTCATTATAGCCAGTCTAACTGGGGTGAGCTGGTATCTCAACATAGTTTTAATTTGCAGTTCCCTGATGACTAGTGATGTTGAGCAATTTTTCATGTACCTGTTGGCCATTTGTATGTCTTCCTTTGAAAAATGTCTATTCAGCTCCTTTGCCCAATTTTTAATTGGGTTATTTGTTTTTTTACCATATAATTGCTTGAGTTCCTTGTATATTATGGATATTAATTCTTTGTCAGATACATTAGCAAAAATTTTCTCCCACTCTGTAGGCTGTGTTTTCACTCTGTTGATTGTTTCCTTTGCTGTGTAGAAGCTTTTTAGTTTGATATAGTCCCATTTGTTTATTTTTTTCTTTTACTGCTAGTTCTTTTGGCCTTATATTCATAAAGTATATGCCCAGACCTAGTTCCTGAAGTGTTTCACCTATATTTTCCCTTAGTAATGTTACAGTTTTAGGTCTTATCCTTAAGTCTTTAATCCATTTTGAGTTGATTTTATTGTATGGTGAGAGGTGCATATGTAGTTTCATTCTCCTGCATATGGATATCCAGTTTTCTCAGCACCTCCTGTTGAAGAGGCCATCTTTTCCTCAATGTAGATTTTGTTGCTTTTGTCCAATATCAGATGGCTGTAAGCCTGAGGAATGATTTCTGGGTTCTCAATTGTATTCCCTTGGTCTGAATGTCTATTTTTACACCAATACCATGCAGTTTTGGTTAGAATAGCTTTTTAGTACAATCTGAAGTCAGTATAATCTGAAGTCAAGTAGTGTTATGCCTCTGGCTTTATTTATTTATTTTTTTGCTCAGGATAGCTTTGGCTGTTGGGGGTCTTTTTTTTCCTTGCTTATGAAGGGTAAGATTGTTTTCTCAATTTCTGCGAAGAATGTCATTGGTATTTTGATGGAGATTGCACTGTATCTGTAGATCGCTTTAGATAGTATAGAAATTTTCACAAGGGCCGACCCCATGGCTCACTTGTGAGAGTGCGGCGCTGGAAGTGCAGCAGCGCTCCCGTCGCAGGTTCGGATCCTATATAGGGATGGCCGGTGCGCTCACTGGCTGAGCGCAGACGACACCAAGCCAAGGGATATGATCCCCTTACTGGTCACAAAAAAAAAAAAAGAAATTTTCACAATGTTAATTCTTCCAATCCAAGAGCATGGAATATCATCTTTCTATCTTTTGGGGAACACCAACATTTTAGACAGTAGCACTTAACTAGATATCTGGGCCCTGAGATAATGGATCAGGAGACAAGTAAGTTCTAATGGAGGCAGATGATAGGAAATGTCTGGAGAGGAGGGTATTACATAAGATGTTGGGCCTGAGTGAAACATGCTGGGAGGCTGGGCAGTAGACTAAGGAATTTAGACATCCTGTGTGTAAAGAATCCTAAGAAGAAGGAGCCAGATTGTGAAAAAAAAAATAGATAAAATAAATAGTCATGTAAAAGCATCTATGGACATCTGACAACAAAATTAGGATTGATGATTGGGCTAAGACTCGAGTGGCAGGAAAAGAGGGAATGTCTAGGATAAAGTGACTAGAACAAAGACTTTAATTGAAAGAGGGGTGCTACCAAAGTAAGAATCAGGCAAAGAGATAAGATGACAAGTTCAGGTAAGTAAATTAAAGCAGGGAGGAACAAACAGTTCCTAACAATAAATTTGAGTCCTTGGTTGACTTCATACTATTTCTGTATATGCTGTAATTCTGATTTACAAAATAAAGTAAATAATGATTTATTTATTGAAGTTCAAATATATAGTTTAGTATTGCTTGAGCCTCCAATACTGCTACAATTTGCTAATTTTTGTAGCCTCTTTTAGATTCACTTTCCAGATCTATCAATTTACAAAGAAGTTATGGAATTGTATTTAATTCCATATGATGGATTTATACTTGCTCGGTACTTGGAAGGAGATGTGTAAATAGAACTCACTATTGTGGCATATTCCCTAAATTACAAAAATTTAGCAACTGTTAGGAAAAGTTTTTTAACTGGTCAGGAGCATAAATTCTTCTTTGACCCTTCTATTTAATCTCTTCCTTGGTAACCTTATTGCAGTGGACTGAATGACTCCCCAAAGTCATTGAAGTTTAATTCCCACTGTAAGTATTGAGAGTGGGAAATCCTATTATGATAATTGAGAGGTGGGGCCTTGAAAAGGTGATTAAGTTGATGATTTAATGGTGATTGTGGGCATTGAGAGTCTCTCTCTCTCTCTCTCTCTCTGCTTCCACCATTTTGCAATGTGATACCCTGTATCACTGAAGCCACCACCAAGGAAGACCCTCACCAGATGTGCTCTCTGGACTTTGGACTTCCCAGCCTCTGAAACTGTAAGCAATAAATTTTGTTTTATTACAAATTACCCAGTTCCAGGTATTTTGCTATAAGCAAAAAAAATGGAGTAATACACTAACTAGTATCAAATTGGTTTCTGGGGAGGACTCTTAATCTGATTCAGCAATTCTGACCACAAGAAAGAATCTTACATTTGAATGGGTTGATACACAAAAAATCTAACTCATCTTCCTCCCTACATCCTTCTCTTGATTATTTGTCTTTGTTAATTGGGTTAATATTATAATAACTAGTACAGTCCATTATTCATTCAATGTTAGTACATTTGAGAAAGTCTTTGAATCAGACTTCGATATCTAACTTTTCTGTAACTTTGGATTGTATGTCTAAAAATCAAGTAAAGGAAAAAAAAGATCCTTGATATGTGCCAGGTACTTTATTAAGCACAGAAAAAATGCATGGCCATTTTATAGACATGTAAACTAAGGCTCATATGTAACAAAAGGCTCAAAAGTAACTTTCCAAGTGCTATAGATTTTTCCTTTCTAATGACATTTTTAGCAGGATTTTCCCATTCTCACTGTCATCTGGCTAATTCAAAAGGCCTGAACAGATACCTCACCAAAAAAGACATACAGATGTCAAATAATCATACAAAAAGATGCCCCATATTATATGTCATTAGGGAATTGCAAATTCAAACAACAATGAGATACCACTACATATGTAGTGGAATAGCTAAAACCCAAAACAGTGAAGTAGGAAAGTTTAAAATTTCCCCTTTTCCCTCTGAAGTTTCAGTTATTTTAGTCTGTGAAATGAATGGACAGTAGACTGATTGAAAGGAGAAAAACCAAACAAAATTTATAACAAGTGAGGTTAGCGCACAGAATCTGAGCTGTTCCCCAGGACTGATGCGGCCACAGGCCCCACCCACAACTGAGCACTGAATGGGTGCATGCAGGCCCCACCGCCCACCTTACAGGCCACCCACTTGAGTGAGCAGGACCCATGCACTGACCAAACAGGAGCCAAAGCAGCCCACAGCACATTGAACTGCATAAATAAGAGTCACTCCAGAGGGATAGAAAAAAAAATAAATGTTCTACCAGATGACTAAGCATCATTGTAAAAATTCTAGAAGTACGAATAAACAAGAAGATATGACACCACCAAGAGAATATGGTAATTCTTAAGTACCAGACCCCATAGAGCCAGAAACCCTTGAAATGTCTGAAAAGGAATTCCAAGCAATGATTTTAAGAAAACTCTAAGAAATAAGAGAAGAATCAACTAGAGAACACAGTGAAACATGAAAAAAATATCCAGGATATGAAGGAAGAAATTTACAAAGAGATTAATAACTTAAAAAAGAGTGCAACAGAACTTCTAGAAATGAAGGATTCTCTGAATGAAATTTTAAAAAAGGAAACAGAATAGAAAGCTTGAGCAGCAGGCTAGAGCAAGCAGAAGATAGAATTTCAGACCTCAAAGATGGTCTTTTTGAAATAACCCATGTAGACAAGAAAAAGGAAAAAAAATGTATTACTCTGTTTTGTGTTGCTATAACAGAATTACCAGAGACTGGGTAATCTATAAAGAACAGAAGTTTATTTGGCTTATGATTCTGGGACAGCTGCATCTTGCATGGGCCTCAGGCTGCTTCTACTCATGGTGGAAAGCGCCAGGCAGCCGGTGGGTACAAACAGATCACATGGCAAGAGGAAGCAAGAGAGAGAGAAAGAGGAGGTGTCAAGGTCCTATAAACAGCCAGCTCTCATGGGAACTCATAGAGCAAAATCTCACTCAGGACCCCCACACCCCAAGAGAGAGCATTAATCCATTCATGAGGGATCCGCCCACATGACTCAATCCGTTTCCAACACTGCCACATTGAGGAACAAATTTCTGCATGAGTTTTGGAGGGGACAACACATCCAAACTCCATCAATAATTTAAAAAAATGAAGTCAATTTAAGAAAGCTAGCAGACAACCTCAAGCACACAAACATCCAAATCATGGGTATTCCAGAAAGGGAGGAAAAAGGAAAAGGCATCAAAAATTTATTCAAGGAAGTAATAACAGAAAACTTCCCAGGTACAGGCAGGGATACAGACCTTCAGATCCAGGAAGCCCAAAGACCTCCAAACAGATTCAATCCAAAAAGATCCCCTCAAAGACATGTGATAGTCACACTGGCAAAACTCAAAGACAAAGAGAGAATTCTTAAAGCATCAAAAGAAAAGCATCAAGTCACCTCTAAGGGAGCCCCCATCAGACTAACAGTAGACTTCTCAACTGAAACCTTACAGGCAAGAAGAAAATGGGATGATATATTCAAAAGACTAAAAAAAAAAAAAAAATTACCAGCCAAGAATCCTATACCCAGCATGGCTATCCTTCAGAAATGAGGGAGAAATGGCGCATTTCCCTGACAGACAAAAATTATGGGAGTTCACTAACTCATAACCAGCCCTGCAAGAAATACTCAAAGGAGTCCTGCACCCATAATCTAAAAAATGATAATCAGTATCACAGATTCACAAGAAAGATCAAAACCTGCCATTAAAACCAAAGTGCAAGTGAGAAAAAGAAAGAAGCTAAATTACATCACCTCAAAAATCCAACTAACATTAAAGATGAAAAATTAAAGGGGAAGAAAGGGACAAATGATGTTTAAAACATCTAAACAAAAAACAACATAATGAGAGGAGTAAAACAATAATTATCAATAATGACCCTAAATGTAAATAGATTAAACTCTCCATTCAAAAGACACAGACTAATAGACTGGATTTAAAAGCTAGACCCCACAATATGCTGCCTTCAAGGAACCCACCTCACCTATAAAGACAAAGACAGACTAAAAGCGAAGGGATGGCAAAAGGTGTACTATGCAAACAGAAACCAAAAACAAGAGGATCTAGCTATTCCTATATTGTGTAAATAGACTTCAAGCCAAAAATCATAAATAGAGACAAAGAAAGCCATTATATAATGATAAAGTGATCTATCCAGTTAGAAAACACAATAATCATAGATATGTATACACCCAACAATGGAGAACCTAGATATGTAAAGCATTCACTCTTAGACCTAAAATAAGAGATAGACCCAAATATGATAACAGTGGGTGACCTGACATCCCCTCTCAGTGTTAGACAGATCTTTCAGGTAACAGATCAACAAAGAAACACAGGATTTAAACTACACCTTAGACCAATAGGATCTGGCAGACATCTACAGAACATTTCATCCAACAACCGGAGAATATACATTCTTATCATCAACATGTGAAACATTTTCCAGGATAGACCACATACCACATACTAGATCACATCACAAGTCTTAGCAAATTTTAAAAACTTGAAATCAGCCCAAGTATCTTTTTAGACCACAATGGATTAAAACTGGAAATCAATAACTAGCAAAGTTCTGAAAACTAGTCGAGTGCATGGGAACTGAACAACACACTCCAGAATGACCTGTGGGTCCAAGAAGAAATTAAACAGGAATTCAAAAAATTTCTTGAAACTAGCAAAAATAAAGATACATCATACCAAAAATTATGGGATACTGCAAAAGCAGTACTAAGAGGGAAGTTTATTGCAATAAATGCTTACATCAAAAGAATGAAAAAATTTCAAAAAAATGACCTAACACATACCTCAAAGAACTAGAAAAGCAGCAACAATCCAATACTAAAAGTAGTAGACAGAAAGAAATAATCAAGATCAGGGCAGAACTAAATGAAATAGAGACCCAAAAAACAATACAAAAGATCAATGAAACAAGAAGTTGGTTTTTTGAGAAGATAAATAAAATAGACAAACATTAGCTGGACTAACAAAAAAAAGAAGAGAAGATCAAAATAACAAAAATCAGAAATGAAAAGGGAGACATTACAACTGATACCACAGAAATACAAAGAATAATCAGAGATTATTATAAACAATAGTACACCAACAAATATGAAAGCTTAGAGTAAATGGGTGAATTTTTGGACACATTCAAATTAGCAAGACTGAACCAAGAAGAAATAGAGAACCTGAAAAGAACAATAACAAGCAAGGAGACTGAAGCAGTAATCAGAAATCTTCCAACAAAGAAATTCCCAGGACCAGATGGCTTTATAGCTGAATTCTATCAAGCCTTTAAAGAATTAGTATCACCTCTCTTCAAACTTTTCCAATAAATTGAAACAGAAGCCATTCTCCCAAACTCATTCTATGAAGCCAGCATCACCCTGATACCAAAGCAAGATAAAGACACAACAGAAAAGGAAAACCACAGGCCAATATCCTTGATGAACATAGATGCAAAAATCCTCAACAAAATACTAGCAATCACATTACAACAACACATCAAAAAAAATATACACCGTGATCAAGTGGGATTCATCTCAGGGATGCAAGTTTGGTTCAACATATGCAAGTCAATAAATGTGATACACCACATCAACAAAACCAAGGACAAAAACCATATGGTTATCTCAATTGATACAGAAAAGGCATTCAACAAAATTCAACATCCTTCATGATTAAGACTCTCAGCAAATTAGGTGTGGAGGGAAATTACCTCAAAACAATGAAAGCCATTTATGACAGACCAATCACCAATATCATCCTGAATGAGAGCTAAAAAGATCTCAGCTTTTCCCTTGGGGGCAGGAATGAAACAAGGATGCCCACTCCCACCACTCCTATTTAACATAGTATTAGAAGTACTAGCCAGAGCAATCAGGCAAGAGAAAGAAATAAAGGGCATCCAGATTAGAGAGGACAAAGTCAAACTGTCCTTGTTTGGTGATGACATGATCTTATATATATATAAAAAACAAAACAAAACAAACAAAAAAAAAACCTATAGACTCTACCAAAAAACTCTTACAGGTGATTGACAATTTCAGTGGTGTTGCAGGATATAAAATCAACACCCAAAAATCAATAGAGTTTTTAAACTCCAATAGCACAAAATGAAATCAAGAAAGCAAGCCCATTTACAGTAGTCACCAAACAAATAAAATATCTAGGTATCAATTTAACCAAGAAGGTGTAAGATCTCTACAATGAGAACTACAAAACACAACTGAAAGAAATTAAAGAGGATGCAAAAAGGTGGGAAGATGTCCTATGCTCTTGGATGGGAAGAATTACTATCACGAAGATGTCCATTCTGCCCAAAGCAATCGACAGATTCAATGCAATCCCCATCAAAATACCAATGACTTTTTTTCACAGAAATAGAAAAAGCAATTCAAACATTCATATGGATCAACAAAAGACCCCAAATAGCCAAAGCAATCCTGAATAAAAAAATAAAGCCAGAGGCATAACACTCCGCACCTTCAAATTATATTACAAAGCTATTGTGACCGAAATGGCATGGTACTAGTACAAAAACAGACACTCAGATCAATGCAACAGAATAGAAAACCTGGGAATCAACCCACATGCTTAAAGCCAACTGATCTCTGACAAAGTCAGCAAGAACATACATTGGGGAAAAGTCTGCCTCTTCAATAAATGGTGCTGGGAAAATTGGACATCCATATGTAGAAAAATGAAACTGGACCTGTACCTCTCACCATATAACAAAATCAACTCAAAGTGTATTACACACTTAAATATAAGACCTGAAGACATAAAATTACTAAAGGAAAATATAGGGGAAATACTCCAGGTAATAGGACTGCGCAAAGACTTTATGAATATGACCCCAAAAGCACAAGCAACAAAGGAAAAAATTAATAAATGGGATTATATCAAGCTAATAAACTTTTGCACAGCAAAGGAAACAATCAACAGAGTGGAAAGACAAGCTACAGAATGGGAGAAAATATTTCCAAACTATACATCTGACAAGGGATTAATATCCAGAATCTGCAAAGAACTCAAACAACTGTATAGTAAAAAAACAAATAATCCAACTAAAAAATGGGCAAAGGAGCTGAGTAGACACTTTTCAAAGGAAGTCATACAAATGGCCAACAGGTACATGAAAAAATGATGAGCATCACTAGTCATCAGGGAAATGCAAATCAAAACCACACTGAGATATCTTCTCACCTCAGTTATACTGGTCAATATTAAAAAGACTGAGAATAACAAATGCTGGTGAGGATGTGGGGAAAGGGAAACTCTTCTACACTGTTGGTGGGACTGTAATCTAGGACAGCCATCAAGGTAAACAGTATGGAGGTTTCTCAAACAACTACAGATAGAGCTACCAGCAATCCCACTACTGGGCATATATCCAGAGGAAAGGAGATCATCATGTCAAAGGGATACCTGTACTCCCATGTTAATTGCAGCTCTATTTACAATAGTCCAAATATGGAACCAACCTAAGTGTCCATCAGTGGACAACCAGTTGGATGCAGAAAATGTGGTATATATACACAATGGAATACTACTCAGCCATAAAAAAGAATGAAGTTCTGCCATTTGCAGCAACACAGATGAGTCTGGAGAAAATTATGTTAAGTGAAATAAGGCAGACAAAGAAACAGAAGTACTGCAGGTTCTCACTCATAATGGGCTGCTAGGAAGGGAGGGAAGGGAGGAACGGAGGAAGGGAGGGAGGAAGGAATGAAGGAAAGAAAGAAAGAAAAGGCCACAATAATATATTAAACTTTCAGAAGGAGAAAGCAAACCTAAGGATACTGGGGTGGGGAACAGAGGGAGGGAGTTTGGTGAGTGATAGTTCGGACAAAGGGCATAAAGAAATATCACAATTTGTAAGAATGAATATGCTAATAATAAACAAAAAATAAAAAATTGTAATGTTCTTAGGCATGAGAGCCACCCACAAATTATGAGACTCAAAGAAGGACAAGATGACTGAAGTTTTTATACCATACAGGAAAGAATAGAAGGTTGGGCACTCCTAGTAAGAGATGGTGACAGATTACGAGAGAGTGATGGGAGGAAACACATGGCTAGCGAAGGCTGTTTTGTTATGCAGACAAAATCACTCAGGTAGCAGCTCTGAGAAAGAATAAGTGGTAGTCTGTGGTAAAAGTTTCTGTCATACCTTTAATAGTGTCAGACCTATAGCTAGTCAAGATGATGTTGAATGTTCTTAATGCAAAGAAGTGACAAATGTTCGAGATGAACATACTAAGCACCCTGATATGATCATTGCACACTGTATGAATGTACCCACATATCATATTGTACTCCACAAACATATACAATTATCATGGGTCAATTAAAACGGTAAATTAGAAAAAGAGAGAAAAAGAAAGTAATAGAGTAGAATAGTAGTTAGCAGAAGCAGGGAAAGGGAAGGGGTGGGAGGACAAGGAAAGCTTGGTAGACTGGTACAAAAACACAAAGTTACAGTTAGGAAGAATAAGTTCTGCTTCCCTAGGGTGACAATAGTTACTAATACTGTATTGTATATTTCAAGATATCTAGATCAGAAGATCTTGAATGTTATAAGTACAAAGAAATGATAGATATGCTCACTCTTCTGATAAGATCATTATGCAATATATGCATTTATTGAAACAACAAACTGTACCCCACAAACATTTACAATGAAAAAATTAAATTAAAAAAAGTATCAGACCTTCAGTCTCCTTTTCCTGTGAGATAATCTTTCCTAGATCGATAAGGCAGATAAGGGAGTCATAGAGAAAGCCTGTTCGCATCCACTATTTACTTCACTAATGTAGATTTCCTCTGCAGCTGTGAATCTCCCCCCACAAAAAGAAAGCTTTTTAGAACTATTCCTAGGTCTGCAGCCCCTCTGAATAGCTATCTCAAAATATGCCAAAAAATATATTTTTGGGGTGGCACATTTTGTTTTGTTTCACTGACAGTAGCAAATGTTAACCAGGATGCGAGCAACAGAAACTCTCATTCATTGCTGGTGGAAATCCAAAATGGAACAGTCACTTTAGAAAACAGTTTATCAGGTTCTTACAGAGCTGAATACTGCCTTACCATGTGACTTGGGTTGAATGTCCCCCCAAAACTTAATTCCCACTGTAACTGCTGAGAGTGGGAAATTCTATTATGGTAATTGAAAGGTGGGACCTTGAAGAGGTGATTAGATTGTAATGCCATGCCATAGTGAAAGGATCAAAAATGGTGGTCAGGAGGATGGTTTGGAAGGCTTTAAAAGGACAGTGAATCAGGAGGTTAGTCTCTCTTTATGCTCCACCAGTCCACAATGTGATATCCTGCAGTCACTGTTGTCACCACCAAGACCCTCACCAGATGTGCTCTCTGGACTTTGGACTTCCCAGCTTCTGAGACTGTAAGCAATAAATTTTGTTTTCTTTATAAATCACCCAGTTCCAAGTATTTTGTTATAAGCAACAGAAACAGACTAAGATATACAATTCAGCAATCACGCTTCTAATTATTTACCCAGTTGAGGTTAAAACTTTCATCCACACAAAAAACATGTACATAAATTATAGAAGCTTTGTTCATAATCACCCAAAACTGGGAGAAACCAAGATGTCCTTCAATACAGGAATGGATAAACAAACTGTGGTGCATCTAGACAATGGAATATTATTCAGCACTAGAAAGAAATGGCTATCAAAACATGAAAAGACATAGAGGAAACTTAAATGTATATTAATATGCATTTAAGAAGCCAATCTGTACGATTCCAACTGTATGACATTCTGGAAAAGGCAAAACTATGGAGACAGTAAAGATATTAGGTTAGTTAGAGGATGAGACAAGGGAGGGACGAATAGGTAGAGCACAGAGGAATTTTAGGGCAGTGAAAAATACTTTGCATGATACTCTAATGATGAATACATGCCATTACACATTTATCCAAAACTCATAAAATGTACAACACCGAGTGATCCCTAATGTACACTATGAACACTGGGTGATAATGATATGTCAACCTAGGAGCATTGATTGTAACAAATGTACCACTCTGGTAGGGGGTGTTGATAATGAGGAGGCTGTGTATAGGTTGGGGCAGGGAGTATATAGAAACTCTCTGTACTTTCCTCTTAATTTTGCTGAGAACCTAAAACTGCTCTAAAAAATTTCTTAAAAGATTTATATAGCTTTCCCCAGTCCTATAGATTTTTCCTTTCTAATGATATTTATAGCAGGATTTTCCTATTCCCGTTGACATCTGGCTAATTCAAAAGATTATCTCATTCATAATCCAGTCATTTATTTGGCTTTTTAAAAAAATTTAACTGAAGATCAGGCATGTGTGCCTGGAATACTATAGTAACTTGCTAATTGGCCTCCCTACCTTCAGACTCTCTCCTCATCACTCCTACTCACCACTGCCAGATTAATCTTAAACCAACATTTTGTTTTTTCCAGTTTCCTGTTCAAAAGCATTGATATTTTCCCATTGCCAAGAGGATAAAATTAAAACTACCTAGCTACATGTGCAAGGGCTTTCACAATCTGGCACCAATCTATTTTACCAGCATTAATTTCCACCCTGATCTTAAAAAACCTGTCTACTCCAGTTAAATTGTTCCATTTACTGCTTCCTAAGCACCCTTTTAAAATTCTGTATCCCCACACATTGTTCATTCTGTTTCCCCTGTCTCTTTCCTCCTCTCTATCCATCAAAGGCTATTCCATACTTTATGGCCCAGATTAAGTACTTCACATGAATCCATGCCTGGCCACTCTCCCCACAGTAGAATGAATGTATTTAATGCATTTCTCACTTGGAATATCAAATGTGATGCTTTTTCAAGTCTCCATTAAAATAAATTTTACATACAAATGTAAAAATACTCTCTTCTATTGCCACAGCACTATCCAAGCCAAGATCACCTCTAGCCTCGATTACTGTAATACTTTCTAAAGATAGAATTCTTTCTATACACAACACTTCTGACACCAAATGTGTGGGTTTTCCACACAAAGCAATTCTTCAATTCTCTGCAGACATCAACTGAATTCTTACAATTTAATTAAATTTGACTCTAACTACCTGGAGTTAGCACAGACCCCACAGGTTAAGGATTCAGTCCCACAAGACTGCCTGCTCCCTTCCTCAGATGCCAGTCACAAAGTAGCAGGTCCCCAGGTTACTAATAGTACTGTCCAACTTGGTTACAAACCAGGGGCTCCTATGACCCCCTCCTCAAGTTTGACAATTTACTACAACAGCTCACAGAAACCAGGGAAACACTTTACTTACTAATACAGGTTTATTATAAAAGACACAGCCCAGGGATAACTAAAAGGAAACGATGTATAAGGCAAGATATGGGGGAAGGGCATGAAACTTCCATGCTCTCTGCCATGAAACACCACTCTCCCAGCACCTCGATGTGTTCACCAACCCAGAAGTTCTCTGAGCCCCATCTTTTAGAGTTTTTATGGAGGCCCCATTACGCAGGCACAGTTGATTAAATCGTTGACCATTGGTGATTGACTCAATCTCCAGCCCCTCTCCTCTCCCCACAGGTCAGAGGATGGGGCTAAAAGTTGCAACCCTCTAATCACATGGTTGATTCCTCTGGCAACCATTCTCCATCCTCCAAGAGTCGCCTTATTAGCACAAACTCAGATATGGTTGAAAGGGGCTTATTATGAATAACAAAAGGCACTCCTCCCACTCTAATTGGTTTTGCTGACTCCAGTCTCCCCTGCATCCATCCCCAATGCACACAAAGATTTTTTTTTTCCTTTTAAACAGGTTGTATCTTGAAGCAGCCCTGGTTAAAAATACTTGAGCATTACTAGTCATGTGACCAACATAGTAGTGTCCAAGGTTTTCTTTGACCACATATTTTCTGGAAGTCAAGATGACTATAGCTATGGCAGTGGCTAGATTAGTATTGTGAGACTGGGAACTGAGTGCAGCCATTCTAAAGTCTAGATGAGCTTCAGTTGCTACTTTGGTCCTGTGGCCATATTTTTTTTCATGATACTCAGCTCACAGGCTACCATGAGTGGTATGATGGCAGAGCAGCTGAACACACTGAGTTGCTTCATTTGCTTAGACAATACTATCTATGCTTGAGACTGGGCCCAGGGCTGATTCAGAAAACCCAGTCTCTATGGCTTCATGAATTAGACCCACAACCTTCTGAGTTCAGAGAAGGCAGTGGAAATTCATGATGCATTGGACTAATGTATCTTTATATATCTTAAAGACATAGTCAGCAGAATGCAGATGGGACCTTGAATTTTAGGAGGACATGTACAGGTAGAACTACTGGCTAACTGAAGCAAAGCAGCCACCTGTCAGTCAAAGATAACCTTTTTGCCATCATTTAGAAAGAACCAGACAGGGATTTCTAGACCACCTGTCTGGAAAGGATGACTAATAAGGTTGTGTTAGCTTTCATCATCAGAGGCCTGAGCAAGGCAAGATCAAGCATCACTTTCAGAAGATGGTGGTGTTGAGAATGTTCAAGTTGTCCAAGGACAAGCCCTGATACCTGATGGGATGGATAAATGTCTTTCCCCAAGAGGACTATGCATTTTGGCTTGTCCCTGGTCCCCAGAAGTAACCTCTCAATGAAGGAAAAGCAATATGAGAAGTATATTGGTCTCATCAACCTAGAGTGTATCTATCCTATCTGCCAATATCACAGGCAGACCTTTCTTGTATGTCATTTTGAAGAGTGACAACATGGTAGTCCTGCACCATCTCACCAGTCACATTGACTATCAACCGCAACTGATGAATAGCAGGTGGATAAACACAATGAAGAAACACTTTTCTGACTTGGTGCCAGATATAATGTTCAGAGACCCTATATACTATCCTACCTGGACCACAAATGGCTTGGCATCTATGTGCATCACCCTGGACAGCAGCATGACTGACTTTGTGAAGGTTATGGCTTGATGGTAGGGAGACTTGTCCAGGGGAGTTGGAAGATACTGAAATTATTAAATAAACTTATTGTATCTCTGTGTTTTCTTGGAGAAACAACTGGTACTCGTCCAATGCCTATTACAGAAGTTACTGCTACTGATATTACTTTCTCTCCACCCATATACCCATTAATACTAACAATAAGAAGAATATTTATGATACAGACCAATATCTGTAATCACTTAATATAACTTGGTAGACAGAAAGTGCCCAAAAAGTGGGAGCTGTCATTATTATTATTGTGGCACAGGATTCACAACAACCCTGGGGATAAGTACTTTCATTTTGTCCACACTTACATTAAGGAAACAGAGGCTTGGACAAGGGAAGTGACCCAGCAAAGGTCACACAATGAGTATGTAGCAGAAACATTTTGAACTCAGATCTGACTATAAAGTTCGTGTTCTTAACTATTGTGCTCTGCTGATTTGTGTGACTTTCAACAAAGGCAAAAAAGATGGTAATAGGTAAGATATAGTGAGTGCTTACTATGTGTCAGGCTCTGTCTTAAGCATTTCTTTTTAATTTATTTAATCTTCACAACCAGATGCATGTATGACTAGAATCCCTATTTACATATGAGGAAGCTAAGGTTCAGAGAGATGAAGTCACTTGTCCGATATCACACAGTAAGTAAGCAGATCAGGATTTTTAACCTATCTTTTATTGATTATAAAAAAAAATTGTTTATTTGAAAAAGTAATCATGCACTAGAATGAAAACATAAACATAAGCAATGTATAATATGTAATACCATACAGTTTATTGTATATTTTTCATGAATTTTCTATTTATAAATATTGTATATGCCTTTTATTTTTTAGTAAATGTTAGCCTCTGTCGATTGTGTTGTGCACTTTCATCTTTTTTTACTTAATAAGAGATTTTCTCATGATTAAAAAAAAATCCTTTAGCAACATCTCACTGTACTAAAAATAAAAACCAAATTTCTTAATAAAGCCAAAAAGGCTCTGCATGGTCTTAGACTGCCTAGTTTCTAGCCTCGTGTTGCAATTTATATCTTATTTCTTTCTGTACTCCACCCACACCCTTCCTCCAGTCATCTTTCTGTTGTCCACTTAAAATTACTGGGCATACCCAAGTCTGAGGCTCTAAGCCTTCCTCTGTGTTCTCAAATACTAGGTATTATGCATTCTAGTGCTCTGGCTCCTCTAATCATCCTATAACCTCCATGTTGTCAACCAGAGAAGAAAGAGATAAAGATTTTTAGAATTTCTCCTTTGACTAACTCGTGACTTCAATATGTTATAATGCTGTGCAGGAACCAAGTTAACAGTGCTAGAGTTACACTGAAGAGGGACACCTAATCTGGCTTAGAAGAGTTAGGGAAGACTTTCTGGAGGTAGTGACATCTTTTTTGTTTTGTTTTAGTGGCTGGAAGGTTTGGAGAACACTTGACCGTGGTGTTATAACACTGCACTTTAACCAACCGAGCTTACCAGCCAGCCCTTGAGGTAACATCTGAACCGGATGAATAATCTGATGATTAGGTGGAAGCAGAGTGAGAGGAAAAATGCTCTAGAAATCATGATTTACAAGTGCAAAGGTCTGGAGCAAATTGGTGGCAAGGGAGGCTTTAGCCCCTCATAATCTCTACTAGCACCATCGCCAAACTACAAAACACACACACACACACAGATTCATTTGTTATGGAAATACAGCTTCAAGACAACTCTTTTAGCACCATCTTCCAGCAATATTGCCCTAAAGCCTTTCAACCTAGGAACTCTGGAGTCTTGAAGAAAGAACAGTATATTTTAGTGGTTTAAAATTACATAGTATGGATGGAGTACATTCTGTGAGCATTTGGTGGGAAGAGGGGATAAAAAGTGAAGGCAAGAGGTGAGGCTGGAGAAATAGGAGCCTGATCATTAAGCAATTTATGAGTTACAGTATAGTCAGTGGACTTCATCTTGAGAGAAAGGAAGGTTTTGAACAAGGGAGTGTCATGGCCAGTTTTGTTATTTGCAATTTAGAAAATCAATTTGGACTGTACCATAGAGAAGGGGTTAGAAAAGGGCAAAAATTGAACTGTTTATTTCTGAAATTTTTCATTTAATACTTTCAGACTGTGGTTGACTGTGGGTAACTGAGACTACCGAAAGTGAAACCACAGGTAAGGGGTGATTACTATATTTCTGTGGTGGAACCATGACGGACACTTCTATTTTGCTCATTCTATTATTCTTATTATGCACAATTTGTACCTTCTCTCTCTCTCTTTCCCTCTACTGCCCTTTTTTCTTTTTCAGTCCTGCCAGGGGTTTATCAATTTTATTAGTCTTTTCCAAATAAATAAATTCTGAGCTTGTTGGTACTTTCTATCGCATATTTCTTTTTTATGTTGTTATTTTCTTCTTTTTTTATTTCATTCCATTTGCTATTTGTTTTTACTTTAGTTTGCTATTTCTTTTTTTGACTTGAAATAAATGCTGTATTGGGCATATCTTGGGCATGCTCTCACATACTCTAGGCCTACCTTTTACTCCAGACATTACTGTGTCAACCAACTTCACACCACTACAGCCTGACAGCACTGTATCTCACCTTACACCACCTCACTGGGTCTCATCTTATTCCACAACCTCAGATGTGTGGAATCCACCCTTCACCCATGCATACACATCCTAGACATATGAGGGAGTTAAAAATTTTTGGAGAAACTCTTGACCAATGGAGGATAAAAGCAAGAGGGTAAATGCTCCCCTCTTTCTTCCCTTGGGCTGATAATTCTCAAGCACATTCTTCTTAGCCCCTCAGGAGATACCATTTTATTCTTTTCTAATATATGTATTTCAGGCTACTCATTATACTTCAGTGTGGCTTTATGTGCCTCCAGCAGGTTTTGCTATATTATACTTTCACTGTCATTCAATTCAATAAATGTTCTCGTTTCCAGTTATTTTTCCTTTACTCATGGATTATTTAGAAGAGTATCACTAAATTTTCAAACATTTGAGGACCTGATTTCCTCATTCTGTCTTTTGTTAATACTTTTAAGATTATTCCCACTTTGGTCAGATAATATAATTTGTGGGTTTTCAGTTCTTAAAATTAGGTGAGGCTTGCATTATTGCTTAGCATAGGCCAGTTTGAGTAACTGTTTCAAGAATTTGTATTATGCAGTTTTTGATGTTTGTATAAACAATAATTAATTTTATTAACCATGTTGCTACAATTCTGTATAATCTTAATATTTTTATCTGCTTAATGCATTAGTTTCTCAGGATGGCGAGCTTAAATCTGCTATTTACTCTTTGTTATTTATATGTGGATCTGTTCTATAATCTCTTTTCTCTTTTGAAGCCTATTTTTGGAATAATTACAATTTTTATTATTCCATTTTCCCCTTTATTAGCTCACTAGTTATACATTCTTTTGTTTTTCCCTCAGTAGTAATTTAGCATGACATTATTATTGTTTTTATAGCAAATATTCACTTACATTTACCCACGTATATATACTCTTTTTATTCTTCTGTCCTTCATGCTTCCATCTGGACTTATATACATATATATATTTTTTCTAACTGAAGAACTCTCTTTTGATATTTCCTTTAGTACAAGGCTACTGATGACAAAGTTTTATAGTTTTTGTTTTTCAGAGAATCCCTTGATTACATCTTATTTTTAAGGCATCCAGTTCCTGGCCACAAAAACTAAATGTGATTTTTCAGGGCCTATGTGTGATTTTTCATAGCCTATTACCAAAGCTTTACCTGACAGATCTTATGAAAGAAAGCTGCCCTGTTCCGACTAGACATGATACCCAGTCCATGGCCATTGCTGAAGGGAATTGCAGTCAAGAACTCAGACCTCTCAGGCCATCCATGTTTTTATGAATATTTGTATTCTAAGCCCAGGTGCTTTTATTTGGAGTCTCTTTGTCTGCAACCTTTGGTCAAAGCCTTCCTCAGGCACTTCTGCTGAGGCCTCCTTACTCTGGGGAGGAAGGGGAAACTTTGAAGACACTTTACTCTGCCTCAGTACTCAGTACTTATCTACTCCCAGACCTCCTTCTCCCTTCTCTTCCCAGCCCCCGAGTCCATAGAACTCTAAGAACCCTTTTTGTGAGGCTCCCTCAGCAGTGAAATGACCCCTGCATCTGTGCTGATTCATCTGACCCTCAATCAGCGTGATGTTCCATGGAGGAAAATGTAGCAGGGAGAAGTCAGCTTATTCTCTGGTTTAGCCTCTTGCTTATACTATCAGTAAGTGAGTACATCCTTGAGTGCAACTTTCATTTTTGGCTTGTTGCTTTGACTGCTCCTACACCTGGCAGTTTAGCTCTCAAAAGTTCGGCCTAGTTCATGACATCTTTTTTAAGACATTTTTTTCTTTGGTGCGAAATTCTAACTTGAAAATTATTATCTTTAAGCATTTAAAAAATGTAATTCCATGCTTTTCTAGCCTCCACTGTTCATATTCTTCCGTGAATTATGAGCTTTTACTTTTCTTTTCTTTTTTTTTTTTTTTCAGCATTTCCTTATTTTCTGGCAGTAAAGGTGCTATAGGGTCATCTTGTATATTTCTTTTCCCAGTCCTAGAACCAGCCCTTTCTTCTACGCTGGTTCCGTTTATTGGGGAATGGTATTGAAACCATGGTCTGAGTGCTACTAAGTGTGCTCTTGCTCTCTCATTTTTTTTTTGTTTGTTTGCTTGTTTTGGGTTTTGTTGTTGTTTTGGCAACTGGCTGGTATGGGGATCTGAACCTTGTTTTTATAAGGCTGAGCTCTAACCAACTGAGCTAACTGGCCAGACTTCTCATGACATTTTTGTGTCTCTCTTTCTTCTTTACTACTTTGTTTTGCATTAAATATTTTCTATTGTAACATTTTAATTTCTTTAATAACTTTTTACTATATATCTTTGAATTATGCATCTATTTCTCATAAGTTAACTGATACTAATTCTAGTGAGATAGAAAAATGTTACTCCTATATAATCCTTTCCCCCTTTCTTTTTTTTATTATTATACATATTATATGATATACAAGGGGTCTTCAAAAAGTTCATGGAAAGATTTGTATTATCTTTTAATTCCATTTTCCATGAACTTTTTAAAGTACCCTTGTATGTTGCAAATGCAACAATGCACTGTTATACTTATTGTGATATAAAATAATTATGTTCTTTATAAAATCTAAGAAAATAAAGGAGAAACAAGGTATATTTACAGGATGTGTTTAACTTTTTATTTACCATTTCTGGTTCTCTTCATTTGTTCCTCTGAATTCTTTAAACATTTTTTCTGCTCCTTTCTCTCTCTCCTCTTCTTCTGACCCTCCTATTAAACATTAGCTGGTATGCTTATGGTGTCCCACATTTCTCTGAAGCTTTGTTTATTTTTCTTTATTATTTGTTCTCTCTGCTCTTTGGATTGTATAATTTCTATCAATCTGTCTTCAAGTTTGTTAATTCTTTCTTCTGCCAGTTCATATCTACTCTTGAGCCCCTCTAGTGAAATTTTCATTTTAGTTATTGTGCTTTTCAACTCAAGGATTTTCATTTGGTTCTTTTTAATAATTTCCAACTCTTTATTGATATTTTCAATTTCAGGAGATGTGGTTATCAGACCTTCCTTTTTAAATCATGGTTTCCTTCAGTTCTTTGAACACACTTATGAGAATAATGACTACTTTGAAGTTGTCTATGTATTTAATCTGACATCTGTTCACTCTCACAGGCAGTTTCTGTTGGCTGCATTATTTTCCCATGTTTGGATCAGACTTTTATGTTTCTTTGCATGTCTTACATTTTTTGTTGAAAACTAGATATTTTAGATAATGTATTGTAACAACTCTGAGTACTGGTCCTGCCTGAGAAAGAAAAGTGGCCTAGAATAATCTGAGCCATGTGAGGTCTGCTAGACTTATCGGGCCCAGAGAGATACAAGTATAAGGCTTCGGTCACGTCCCCCTCACCCATGTGTAGGATAATTGCTAAGTTGCATGCTTTGGCAATTGTTTCCATGCTAGTTGCCACCCTAATGGGTATAAACTATCCAAATAACAAAGTCTACAGTACAACCCTCACCCTTACTATGTTGTAAGGTTCCTGAAATTTATGATGCAAAGAGAATAGCTAATCAGTAGCTCATGTTAGTTTAGTATACCAATGTAATTTTTTGGCTAACGACTTTGAAACCACCCCTTAACTTCCCCATTTCTCCTTTTAAAAATCTGTTTACAACTGCTGCCAGGTGGTTTTTCCAGGCTGCAGTCCCAAACCTTTGCCCAAATAATCTCTGTGTTTTATATAATTTGCCTCACTTTCTTCCTTACATTGACTACCAACTCCAGGGCTTATTTTGTTGTTTGCTTGTTTGTTTGTTGGCTGGCTGTATTATATTAGGGAAGTCTGTCCCTTTTGTTTATCCCCCTTTGCCCAGTGTCAAACCTCTGTTGTTGCTCTTAAAAGAATATAGCCTTGGGTATGTACACAGTTACCCTCTCTTTGATGACAGTGATTTTGGTAGGTCTCTCTTTGATTGTCTCTTTTGCCAACCACATCCATCTGTTAAATTCCACTACTTGCTGGCTGGTTGCTCTGTTATTTACAACAATGCCCTGAGACATAAATCCCTTTACAAACTGATCCAATTAAAGGTATACTCCTGTTTTAGTCTGTTTTGTGTTGCTATAACAGAAATACCTGAGACTGGGTAACTTATAAGGAAAAGAAGTTTATTCGGATTACAATTCTGGGACAGCTGCATCCGGCACGGGCCTCAGGCTGCTTCTACTCATGGTGGAAAGTGGCAGGCAGCCGGTGGGTGCAAGCAGATCACACGGCTAGAGGAAGCAAGAGAGAGGAAGCAAGAGAGGAGGTGTCAGGGTCCTATAAACAACAAGCTCTCACAGGAACTAATAGAGCGAGAACTCACTCATCACTTCCCCCTCCCCCAGAGAGAGCATTAATCCATTCATGAGGGATCTGCCCCCATGACTCAATCAGTTTCCAACACTGCCACATTGGAGATCAAATTTCCACATGAGTTTTGGAGGGGACAACACATCCAAACTTCATCAACTCCTTTGCAGGGATAGTTTTTATAGTCAGTATTTGAATTTGTCCCTTGTATTGCCCTGAAAAAGCAATATAAAAGGATATATAACAAATGAAGAAACATTTATTCAAGAAAATTTACTAAAACTTGGCAAGAGCAGTAAGAGTCTGTGGCATTTGAACCACAATCTGTTCCCTCCCTTCTTATGCTATCCAGATAACATGATAAAAATTTCATTCCAGACTGCCGCAGTCAAGAACATATGGCTTCTTTTCCCAGAAATCAACTAGAGGGCTATGTTATCTTCCTGGGGAGAGGTAGGATATCAACATTTCTGTTCCTGCCCCAGCTATATGTTGCAGAAGGTATGTTCTGGGTGAATGTGGCCAAGAGATGGTGCTCTCTTCTTCCACGCAATCTCTTGTCATGAGATGAAAATGCAACATACTTGGATGCAACATACTGAGAATATTGGGGCCCAGATTCCCCTACCATAGCTCATAAGGCAGAGACTTTATACCAAGAGAGGCAATTCAAGCATACCTGAGACTACTGTTCACCCCCTCACTCAGGGCACTCAGCTCTTAAGGGGCGGCTGGGGGGAGTGTCACACAGAGAAAAGTACACCACTTTCCCTGTACCCAGATCTAGGGCCATAACTCAGAGATTTAACCCTGGGAAAAAAGCAAAGCTTAATACAGAGCTAGCTCCAAAACTCTTTCCAAAGGAACTAATTTCATTTGCAACAGAGTGTCAGGAAGTTCAAGCCTGAAGACACTGTCAAAAACAATGGTGGTTATAGAGAAAAACAATTCGAAAGAGACTGGTAGATTTATTGAGGACTCTGAGCATCTTGGATATGAGGACCAACAGTTTTTATCAATTTTGGGAAATTTTTAGCCTTTATTTCTTCAGATATTTTCCTTTCCTCTTTTCTTTAAGGACTATAATTACATGTATATTTTCCAAGCATTCACTGATGCTCTGTTCATTTTTTAAACTTTTTGTTTTCTCTATGTGTTTTATTTTAGATATTGTCTATTGCTCTGTATTTAAGTTCACTAATAATTCCTTTTCTAGTTTTGAATCTGCTGTTAATCCTATCCAGTATAATTTTTCTCTCGAGCATTGTAGTTTTCTTCTCTAGAAGTTTTATTTGGATGTCTTTCATGTATTCCATGATTCCACTTAACAGCAGTCACCTTGAATATATGAAAATCATTAACATAATTTTTTTAATGTCTTTGACTACTAATTCTATCATGTGTTGTATTTCTTGGTCTGTTTCTATTGATTGGTTTTTTTCCTCATTCTGGGTTCTATTTTTCTGCTTCTTTGCATGCTTGGTTTTTTGTTGTTGTTTTGTTTTGTTTTTAAAAGATGACTGGTAAAGGATCTTAACCCTTGACTTGGTGTTGTCAGCACCACACTCTCCCAAGTGAGCAACCAGCCACCCCTATATAGGATCTGAACCCGTGGCCTTGGTGTTATCAGCACCACACTCTCTCGAGTGAGTCACGGGCCAGCCCATGCTTGGTTTTGGGGTTGTTGTTTTTTTTAATTTTATTTTGGTGGCTGGCCTGTGTGGTGATTTGAACCCTTGACCTTGGTGTTTTAATACTGCTCTCTAACCAACTGAGTTAATTGGCCAGCCCTTTGCTTGGTGATTTTTGACTGAATGCTAAACATTGTGGGTTTTACCTTGCTGATTATTTTTGCATTCCTTTGAATATTCTTCAGCTTTTTGCTGTGACACAGTTAGTTTACTTGGAAATAATTTGGCCCTTTTGAGGTTTGCTTTTAAGTGTTAGGCAAGATCAGTGCAGCCTTTATTCTAGGTCTAACTTTGTCCTTATTGAGTCAATATCTTTCTGAATATTCTACCCAAATTTCCATAAATTACAAGGCTCTTTTCTCATTGTGACTGGTGGAAACACAAACTATTCCCAGCTCCATGTTAGTTCCAGTGATTGTTGCCTCTAATTCTATCAAGTGTTTCCCTACCCCCACCCCTACCCCCAACCACTGGCCTTGGATATTTTCCTCCCACACATGCTCTGATTAGTACTTGTGCGAAGAATTAAGGGAAATTCTGTGTAGATGTTTACAGCTTTTTTTCCCACCTGAGTTCACTCCTCCCTGTGCTGTATCCTGTAAACTATCTTCAGGAAGGAAACTGGTACAGTCATAGGGCTCACTTTTTTGCTTCCCATTTCTTGGAGAACAATGTTCTGTGCTACTAAATATTCAATATCTGAAAATCATTTTTAAAAATATATTTTCCCTGATTTTTAAAATTCTTTCGAGCATGGGGGTAAATCTGGCTTCTAAAATTCAATCTTGACAGAAGCAGGAATCTAACCTTTTTTTTTTTTGGCAGCAGACTAGTACAGGGATCAAACCCTGGACCTTGGTTTAATAGCAACCACTCTAATCGGCCAGCCTTAATCTTCTGACTTTTAATTTCAGTTATTGTATTTTCGGGTCTAGAATTACTATTTTGTTAATTTGTATAGTGACCTGTTTCTTGATAATATTTTACATTTTAATTTAATTTTTGAACATTTTCATGAAAGTAATTTTAAAGTTTCTATCCAATAACTTTCAACTCAGTCTCTTTGTTGGTGTGTTTCTATTATCCATGTTTTTTCTATTTTTTTCTTAAATTCATTCAATTATTTTCTAATGACTTTTTATATGTTTATATTATAAAGAATTTTAAACATACAGAAAAGTAGACAGAATAATATAATTAATCTTAATGTACTCATCAATAATCCCAGTAATCATCACATGGCCAATCCAGTTTATCCACTTCCCTCACATCATTTTGAAGGAAATCACAGATATTATTTCTTCAATAAATATTTCAGAATGTATCTTTAGAATATAAGGACACTTTTAAAAATAATAGTCATGGTATGATTATTATACATAAATATTAACTATAATTACTTTATATCATAGTCAGTGTTTAAAATTTCATTCATGCCATAAATATCATACATGTTTTGTTATAAAAATTAAGGTTAATTTTTTATAAATTTTAAAAATTAATTTAATTAATTTTTTAAATTAAGGTTTTGTTATAAAAATTAAGGTTAAATTAATGTCCACACATTGCAGCTGACAAATATGTATTTTTAATGATTTTTAAATTATATGACTGGGTTAACACTCCATTTTATTTATTGCAAGGAAAAAAGAAATGTGGTTGTTTGTCCTGGATAATTTCCATGGACTGGCTTTTACAGATTGCTTCTGTATGGTGTAGATTAGTATATTCCACTGTCCTCCATATTTTGTCTGAATCAGAGGTTGGTAAACTACAGTCCTTAGATCAAATTTGGCTAGCCACATGCTTTTCTATGACCCATGAGCTAAGAATTTCTTTTTTCTAATAGTGAGAAATTTTTTAAAAGGGAACATGTAACAGTGACCACATCTAGCCCACAAAACTTAGAATATTTACTCTCTGGCTTTTTACCAAAAATGTTCACAGACTCTTGCTCTTAATAGATGGATCCAGAGACTTGAGCTGGTTTGTTTTCTTGCTCTGTTTTGTTTTGCTAAAACTCCTTCACAGGTTGTCATGACTTTTTTCATCACATGACATATAATGTCTCGTTTTTTAACTGGCTAGTTTTGATTGAAAGTCAGACATTATGAATGAAAAAATTTAAATATTTAGAATCTGAACAACATTATTATCCTCCAGAGAGGATTTAATGCTCATTTTACAAGTCATTCAGGTTAAGGGCCAGTTACCTTAATCCAATCAAGTAATGCACTGATTCAAGACTCTGCTTTAGACCTTGTAAGGGCTAATCTATTTTTATTACATCAGTACACCTAAGGTGTGTTTTTTTCAGATCCTAAATAAAAGCTTGAAGTGTTTATCATGGCTCATTCTTCTTTTGGGAACTTGAACTTTAATAAATTTTCTCAGCCTTGGTGAAAGTTCTGTTCAGTTCTTTAGGTCTCTTAGCTGTTGCTCCTGAAATGCAAGTACCTTGAGGGAAGTTGTGCCAAATGTCAGGCCTTCTGTGGTTCCCTTCTCACTGGGATATTAGTACCACAAATCCTTCCTATATTTTTAGCTTTCCAGTGCCTTCAGGTAGGTTTGTCTAGCTTTTCCTCATTTTCTCAGCAGGAGGGTAGGTACAAAGCAGGCAGTACACCGTTGTCTTTTATTTGAGATGCCGTGCAACCTCTAAAAAAAGAATGTCTTGAGGGCAATAAGGTACAAGGATTGGGAACAATTCCTCTGCCTACCTCTTAAATATTGGTCTTTTTCTAGATCTCTTCTCACCTCCCTGTCTGTGTCCTTAAAAACCCCTATGGCTTCATTTACTATCTATATGCAGATGGCTTCTCATTCTAATATCTGGGGTCCAGGGCTTTCTCCTGAAATCTAGACTTAAATTTCCATCTGTCTATTAGTTGCCCACTTTGATGCCCCACACTCACTTCAAAACCAGCATGTTTTGAACCAGCAAGAAACAAGATTTCTTGATTTTCCCCCTACCCCATCAAACAACTTCTCTGTTACTCTGAGTTAAATTTCTCCTTCCTTAATACTGTCATCCAATTCTTCAAGTCCTGACTATTCTACCTCCTAACTATCTCTCAAATCCATTAATTTCTTTACACGCTTTTCAAACTATCATATTGACCCCTTTAATGGCAGGACCATAAATGTGTATTCTCCATTTTACCTCTAGTGCCTAGTAGAGTGCCAAATATTCAAACATATTTATTTAAACAAAGATTGTATTTTATTGAAATTTGGGGACAGATTACATATAAGTCTGTGAACTCAGTTTAGCATTTTGAAATTGGAAAATAGAAGCCTTTGAAATCTGAGTTCTATTATCTGACACATGGTTAGGACCACAGGTTCTAGAGCTAGATTTGCAGATTCAAATCCTGTTTTTTTGACTTACTGTGTGAATTTGAGCAAGGTTATTAATTTCTCAGTGTCTCAGTTTCTTCATCTGAAAAGTGGACTATTAATGATACATTCTTCATAGGATTATAAATAAGATAACAGATGTAGAGAGCTTAAAGCATTGTCTGGGACATAGGGAGTGTTCAATAAAGATTAGCTATTAGTAATACTAGTAATAGAAATATATATCCTAACTCATTTTGTGCAATCAAAAAATCCACGTGTTGTCCGTGGTCTTTCAAACTGGCAAGATTTTCTAAGTGCTATCACGTATGAGAAACTATATTAATCACTATATTTCAGTGTTAATACATGATATTTAATAATGGGATTTTGATATAATTTGTTTAGAAGCTTTCAAAAATCAAACTCATAGACTCATGAAAAAAACAATTTTTAATTATTAAAAATATTATTATATCTAAGGTAAACTGGTATTACAGATTCACTGCTTGGGGAAACACTAATTTACTTATGCTGTTCTGAAGTTCTTCATTCTGGATATTATTATTCTTGAAACTTACTTTTTGTGTGTGTGTGTGTGGCTAGCTAGTTTGGGGATTTGAGGAAATTTACTTTTAAGACTACATTTTTTTCTCTTTAGTTTCACCAATATATATGCCCCTAAGATGTGCTGGATTTTCTGGCCCTTTTGAAAAATTCTATGTACTGTACGTGAACATATGCAACCAGAGATTTACATAATCCAAAGTGAAGACTAGAAAATTAATGCTTCCAGCTCAGGTTTTTAAAACCTCATTTTAGTTTTTACTAGTGATTATAATAAAAAGTTTAAAAAATTATACTAAAATTATAACTGCAGTATTCACCCAATATCTAACTGCTGCCCACAGACCTGTCCTCTGAATAGTATAGCTCTCTGTATTTTATAAATTGTTTAAAAATGTCCAGGTCTTTATCAGAGAGTTTCCAGTTATACCTATGTCTATACTCACCTAGTTAGGAAACATTCAGAGACATACCGTACATCTTGTATGAACCACAACTTCACCTTTTCTAAGGTAAAATTATATGCTACCATTGTATTTATTGCTTATGAGCATTGCTTAATTTTTTGAGAAATAAGATCAGCAATATGAGTCACTGAATCTTAAGCTTTTAAAAACTGCACATATCAGTCAACGGTAGGGTGAAAAAACAATCTAGACATTCACTGAAGCCTGACCTAGAAATAAATGAGAGAGTTACATTGGAATATCAATATCTAGCTTAACACTGCAACCTTTCAATAATAAACAGAAGGAGGGCTGCAAAGCTGAGTTGCTGGGGGAAATCCCACTCTGATGGTTAGGAGGTTTATTAACGTGTTTAAATTATTTTTTCTGCTGCTGAGTGCGGTAGTGATGAAAATGCACACAGGGTTGAAACCCCTGAATGAGGGCATCTGATATTTAAGTGAAATTAGTAACGGGTGGGGAGAGGCTTGAGGTATATTGGTCACTTGAGAAATAGTGACATTCCTCATATAAGAAAGGAAACTCTAGGAAACAGTTTGACTAACAGTTTGGACTTTTTAAAAAGGAAAACACTGAACTCGTCTGCTGACTGTGATAGGGAGTTGAAGACAGGGACCGTGTCTGTTTTATTTAATTATGTATCCTTAGTGCTTAGCACATAATAGTGCTAAAACCTATTTGTTGCATAAAATATAAGAACATCCTAAATGTAGCGAATTTTTATGATAATATAATTGCCTGAATCCTGAGAATCCCAGGAATTAGAGATTTCAACCAGGGTGGTAGAAATTTGAAATATTAGACACTTAGGGGAGAAAAAATCTGGTTGCACCAGTGAGGAGATTTGATGAGCTATAAGGAAGAAAGACAGCAATGAGTGTTTGGAGAAAAAGGAGAGAGAGTTCAGGAAATAAGATATGAAGCACAGCAAAGAAGGTTAGAAGGTCTTCACCTCAACTAAAACTTTGTCCAGTTCCTCATAACTGTGAACTACTATCCTAATTCTGAAAATCAACAAAGGCTATTTGTTGTACCTGTTAAACATCTTCCCAATCCAATCCTCCTTTGTCATCCCCACTACTGTAAATCTAGTAGTGTCTCATGATCTCTTACCAGAATATTTGCAACAGTCGTCAATGAATGTAAGTTCCACAGAAGCAAGGATTTTCTAAGTATCATTCACTGCTGAATCCTTAGAACTTGGAACACTGCCAAACACATAGCATGCCTTCAATTACTATCCATTCATTCATTCAAAAAGTATTTCTGAGCACGTACTATGTGCAAGGCACTGAGGTACAGGGTTGTAAGAACAATGAAAACTAGTTAGGCAACATCCCCATCCATATAAAACTTACATTTTAGTAGGGTTATAAATAGTAACAAACATGAATATATAGCATATCTTCAAATAGATAAATTCTATGAAGAAAAGGAGAGTGAGTAAGATATGGAGAGAGAATGTTATAGGAGTTGAAGGTCATTTTAGACAGGGTTTTCAGAGGACTATCTGAGGAGGTGACATGTAAGCAGAGATCTTAACAAAATAAGGAAGCAAGTCATGGGGAAGTCTGGGAAAAGATCATTCCAAGGACAAAGAACAGTTAGTGCAAAGACCTTGGTGTGGAAACAAACTTGAAGTGTCTAGAGCAGAGTGGAAAAGGCAAGGGGTGTTCCAAGTTGTGGTTTTAAGTAGAGAGGAGCTAGATCATGTGGCGCTTTCTTGAATAAGTGCTTTATTGACAGGCATATGAACAGCTAATTTAACTCAGCCCTCTCTATCAAGGCCACAATGGCTGCCAGATGTTAACCTAGGTGACGATGCTGAGAATCATTACAGGAAAATGTATTTCACACTGATTTAATCAGACTAGGGAAAAAAGATTGCAGCCTTTGTTCCTGGTAAGCAGGGCCAAATAAGGCAATCTATATTTCTGGGCCTCTCTCTGCTGAGTTAAGAGAAAAAAAGTTGTCAAGGGCAGATCAGCCAGGGGGCTGAAAGGGCTTCCTGAAGTACTGTAAAGTCCAGCTGAAGCACTATAGAAGAGACTGAAGAACTAGAAAAAAAAAGTTTCAGTGAAATCTTAGGTCTAAGAAAGTCATGAACAACTGACCTTGTTTGTTCCTTTAGTTAACTGAAGCTCCAAAGAACACTGGTAAGCCATATGTGAGAAAAGTAGCAACTTGGAGATACTGGGAGGCTTAGAGCATTTCGTTTCTTCTATGGACCAAGTTCCACAAGATAAATGGTGAAGTTCATGAGACTCCAAGGTTAAAATAGATATTGTAAATTAGCTAGAAGTTTAACTAATATTCCCTGTAAACTGGTAAGCTTACAGAAAAGGCGTATAACCCAAGAAATATTAAAATATTCAGAATCTCATGAACCAAAGCAAGAACTGTGTATTCAAGTAGGAAGTAATCAATGCTCCACATTCTGTAATCACTCAAGCAAAACTCTTATTTTCAGGGGAAATTAAGCATATATATTTGAATGAAAAATGTGGCCTTGCACTATAGAGTCAGGCTCAATACATGACAAAATGATCTTGCACTAAGCTTCCCAGATTAGAATTTACTTATTAAAAATAATAATAACGTACTTAAGTTTCGAAAGGTTCTTTCCCCAACCATTTCAAAGTTTACAATTGAGAGAAACATTAACAAATTCAGAAAATGTATATTAAGATAATGCCAATCTTGCAAATTCTAAAGCTTTATCCAACTGATTAAACTTGACTTTATAAAAGCCTACTTTGAAGCAAATTCTTCAGTCAATTTGTGTTAGTTCGTAATTTGTCACTCATAACAGAAAACCTGAAATTGGGTAATTTATAAAGAAATGAAATTTATTTCCTGCAGTTTTGGAGGCCAGGAAGTTCAAGGTCTGGGAGCACATCTGGTGAGGGCCTTCTTCTTGGTGTGGACTTTGTACATAGTCTCACAGCAATGCAGGCTATCACATGGCAAGAATGACAAAAGAGCTTTTGTGTGCTCTCCTTATAAAGCCACCGGTCCACACACATGGTAACCCATTAATCCACTAACCCATTACTCCATGAATGGATTAATTCATTCATGAAGGCACAGTCCTCACGATCCAATCACCTCTTAAAAAAATCCACCTTTGAACACTGCTATAGTCTGATATCCTACCCTCTTAAGGCTGCTACAATGGGGGTCAAGCTTTAGTGAGTTTTTGGGGACATTCAGTTCAGAGCACATAAACTCTTTCAATTCATTTGATGGAAGAGTTCAACAGGCTTAGAGAAAAGCAGTCCTTTTGTTTTTAAATCATGGACAATGAAATTCACCATCACCATCACCAACATGTGTCATCAGGGTTTACCAATTACATAATACATTAAACTGCATGATTCTGTGATGAGTTATCCATAGGTCTAATTAGGAAGCAGGGTTTAGTACCCAGATTCTCTTTCTCAGGCCTTTTTAGATCACAAGTATCATATCATTTATTCATTCATTAAACATATAAGTTTCTGCTATGTACAAAGCATATGACATATATATATATATATACACACACACACACACACACATACACACATGTAAAGACATATGCATATACATGAGGGTACTTCAAAAAGTTCATGGAACAATTTTTATTACCTTTTAATTCTATTTTTCCATGAACTTTTTGAAATACTCTCTCTCTCTCTTTTTTTCCCCCCCCAAGGAATTTTACCTTGCCCTAGTCCTAGACCAAGATTTGGTATACAATAGTTTATAAATATTTGTTAAGTGAATGGGTAAAGAAAAGGTTCCTCCCATCCAGGAGTTCACAGTCTAAGATAGACATTTCTCATAGTTAATATAAAAAAAAACATAGAGAAATAGGGCATAGATAACAGAATATTGGTATCAACACTTCTGTTTCTAAAATTTTATGATTATACATCAGAGTAAAAGTAACCAAATATATATTTCATCTGCTTATCAAGAGTAAATAAATTCTGAGAATGGGGCAAGAATAAGTTTATGCTTGGGACAAATTTGAAAAATAAAGGAGGAAGCTAAAAGCTTTTTTCTGACAATTTGATTAACATTGAGTCCTTGCTGAAGGAAGTGGAGTCCTAAGAACTGTTAAAAAATAAGTATGACATTGGTTGTTGATCTTTTGCCTCCCTCCCTGATAGTGGTAGTGTTAGGAGCTCTGAATTATCCATTGCTTTAGGTGTATGAGTCTAGCATTCAAGTAATGTTTTCTTTCTAGGTACTTTGCCTCAAATAAGATGTGCTGACGCCATATGACAGATAATGCTACGGGAAGGCAGACAGCCTTTCACTGATCATGGATAGCTGAGAGAATATAATCAATTCATTTTTGCTTGATTATTACTATTTAAAACAAAAGGTGCCACTAACTAGCTGTGTGATTTTGGTTACTTAACTTTTGGGGCCCTCACTTCCTCATTGTTAAAAGGAGGCTTTTTTGCAAGTGAATGCCCAAAGTCCTTCCCTGGTCTCTAATTTATGATTCTAACATTTGGCAAGCAACCTCTAAATCTGTGTGCTTTAAAGTAGCAACTGTATGATTCCTCATTTACTCTGAATTGCCTCCCTTGTAAACATCTTTTCCCACCACCATCCAAGGAAGTCCTTTTGTTGTTCAGGTAATAAATAATTTTCAATACAGAGATTATATTTCTTAAATCAAGCTTACTGGAACATTACTTAGCCACTTCTAATCTTTTCTCCAAGAGAGGTATATAAATAATAAATAAATGACATGAGAATGAAACAGCATATTCAAAAGCCCATTTAAACAAAACTTAACAGGGGTTTTAAGCACAGGAAACAGAAAACAAAATCTCTTACCCCATGAAGTTCATTTAGTGGGTTAGGACAAAGGGTATTCCAGGAATAAAACACTGCAGAAAAAAAAAAAAAAAAAAAAAAACCTTGGAGGTGAGAAGACTTGTACCCAGAGACGTCTTTAGCTTAATGCAAGTGGTAGGGATGATTAGGGTCACAGAAGCTAATCAAGAAATAATGCAATTTAGGCTACCATGTAAAAAAAGTTGCACAATGACACATGGCTAAAAATTGGGAGAGAGATAACTAGACTGACATTCTGGTAGTGATAGCCATAGTAGAAGCAATGATGATATTGCCATTTATTTCGACTGTACTAGAGCCAGGCCCTGAACAAAGAATTTTATATGCATTTTCATATTTATTCTTCATATAACTCTATGCAGTTAGTAGTTGTATCCTCATTTTATAGATTGAAGAAACAAAGGCTTAGAATGTTGACTACATGTCTCCATGGTCACACAGCCTGTATGTGTCAGAAGGAGTTTATATTCTTAAATCTTTCATAGGGTGCCCATACATCAGTGTGGCCCTGATGATTCCTGGAATTTGGTCTCTAGTTTTGCATGCTTCAGAACTCTGTTGCTGACATAGGAATGTAGACTTCTCTTTGACAGTTCTTTACTTGAACCTGTGTTCACGCCTCCTTTTATTTTGCCAACATGACTTGTGACATGTTACAATTAATTAACTAAAGTTCATCTTAACAGTTGCTCCATTTTTGTCTCCTTGATGGAGTCTTGAGTGACACATTTTGCTCTTTTGATGATCTTTAGCTCAGAAAGCTGCCTAGGTTGTCAGTAACATCTTTCTTAGTTTTCATCCATTTTTTAATCTGATCAGTGTCCATTTCAAAAATTAACAGTGCTCCCATTTTACAGTAAACATCTGCACTCATGATATGAAAATGAATCTTAGCTATTTAGCTGCAAGGTTCAACTTGGTTATAAGATGTTAGCAAGGAGAATAGGTGTTTGGAAAAACAATTCCAAATTTCATACTATTCTATTTGAATATGCCAGTATTCTTTCATAGGCTTATGTTCAGCATTTACACAGTTTAAATTTTTTTTTATTGGGCTACTTTTGTAAGAATAGCTATTTTCTACACTTTCAATTTGGCTTATAGCCATTGTATATACAGAGGGGTACAGGTCTATCTCTCTAAACTTATGAGCTATGTTATGTACTTAAGAATATATGAACCACAATGGACTTATGTACTGTGCTAGGCAATAGGAATCAAAAATAAATTAGATATTGTTCCTACCCTCAGAGAAGCTTATTGTCTACTTTAGCATTACCTAAAATCTGTTTCTTGAAATTTTAATATCCCTTGAGACATTGGGTCGATAAAATCATGAATATTCTCAATAATTGTTAGTATAATTAATATATTTTAAAGCACTAAAAGGTTTTGGATTATTGAATGGGGGAGAACCTTGTGTAAATTTTTAACTCCGAGAAATCCAAATTTACTTGATCACAGATCTTTTCTCTCTCTCTCTCTCTCTCTCTCTCTCTCTCTCTCTCCCCCCCTCCCTCCCTCCCTCCCTCCCCCCTTCTTCTCCTTAGCATAAATATTAACATTTTGCAAGATGTGTACTTTCATAAAACAAATGCTGGAAATGACAGTCTAATTCATTACAAAAACCAAACAAAAAAGAGATGACAAATGTTTCTTTTTCTCCTGGAATCAGACCTGGAAAAAAGCTTGGCCTACACCTGCATCCTTTTTAGAGGACTGCTGGAGCAAGGCAGAAATGGTCTGTTGTTTATGAGACAATACTGTTATGGAATGATTCTGGTTTTTAACTTTTTTTTTTTCCTTTTTTTTGTCTTTTTTCGTGTCCGGCAACGGATCGCAACCCTCAGTGTCGCGCCCGTACCGGACCGGGACCGGCAACGGGATCGCAACCCTCGGTATTGCGGCCGCACCTCGCTCAGCCAGTGAGCGGGAACCGGTCTGTATGTGGGATCCGAACCCTCGGCAGGAGCGCCGCCATGCTCCCAAGCGGCGCACTGTAGCAGTGCGCCACCGGGCCGGCCCCATAGTTTTTAACTTTTTAAAGGAATATTTACATTTAAAAGTAAGTTTAATGTAACTCATTTTATTATCAAAATTATAATATGGTCTAGATACCTTTTATATATATATACAGCATATTACTAGTATTAACAGGGCAAGAGGTAGTTCAAAAGTTCTAGTTCAATAATCGTGAATTTTATTTGCTAATCCAGAATTCCTAAACCAAATTACTGGCCGACTTTAACTCTCTGATACTGTTGTTAAATACAACAGGGTTGTTGGGGGTAACTAATTTCCAAGTTAACTGAGTCATTACAATTTATCCACAGTAGGTAGATAATATTTGACAAATGCAGTGTGAATAGTGTAAAGGTTTTGTGTGTTGTCTTCAAGGACAATACTGGAGCAGTGATCTCAGACTCATCTCACCCAGATAACCTACAGCTGGCTAGTCTTAAAGGACTTTGTCAGCCTTGTTCTACCACTTTAAGGTTGAAATCTTACATTCTTTGGCAAGAAGAAGGGTGTTTGCCTTGTTCTAAGTAGTTAAACACAGTCAGTACTTTTCCCATTAGTCATTTAAATATAGTTTCCAATTTCAGATGAAATTCTCCAAACAGAAGGCACAGCAGTACTTTTTTTCAATTATGATTTCATTGGCTCAAATTACTAAAATAAGTTCACTATTTTGTATAAATCAACCATCTCTCAGAGGAATGTAATTTCCAGTTTCAGAACCTCAGAAGGAAGGCAGTATTCCCTTTTATTACATGTTCAGAGGTATCACATTAGTATTTGATATCATATTTTGTTTTTTTTATTGGTGGTGCTCATGATTTTGTGAATCAATAATAAATTAGCATGAAATAGCTATTCTAATCATATCAGTAAGCATGTCCTCAAGGTCAATTTAAATGATTTATGACTGAGAAAATTAGTATAGATTTTATGATCAGTTTAGGTGTCCTTCATGTACTTCAACTAAGAATTTCTCAGGTTTTCCAGGGTACTCAATATTCTAATTACCAGAAAATATCTCTTGAAAGTGATTTACAATGAAAGAAAAAATTGCAGTGATGTATATTCTGCCCTTAAGTATCCGTTTGTTCATTTGTTCGTTCCATCAACGTGCACCGAGTACCTACTTGATACCAAGCACTGTGCTAGGCAAGGGGATATAAAGCTGAGTAGAACGCAGAAGCTGCTCTCAAAGTTTAGTGGATAAGAGGAACCTATGAGGGTACTTCAAAAAGTTTGTTGATAAATAGAATTAAAAGATAATATGAATCTTTCCATGAACTTTTTGAAGTATTCTCATATAATAGATAAAAACAATGAAATATCTTCGACACTATACTAAAGACATATAAAGTGCTATAGAAACACAGAGGCAGGAACAAAAAGGAACTTTAATTAAAGTAGAGATAACGCTGGGAACCAGGCATCAACAAAGTTAAAGTAGAATTAGATGCTATACAGAGCAGAGGAGTTATCTCCATTACTTGGAAGTCATTTTGTCAATCACGTTAAGGCTATGTTCTAAAAATCAGAATGCTAAGCATAACTACATCACACAGTATGACAAATACTTTGAGGGCCTCAGTCCTTACACTCTAACAAAATAAAATTATATCCTATCAACATGGAGACTGACGCATAATGATGTCACTTTTAATATCTCAGGTGAATTTAGATTTTATAACAATTGGAAAGAGAAAATTTGCACTATACACAATAAAAGACATGAATTAATTTAAATTTAGTTCAAAACGGTGCAGTTTAATTTAACTTTTTATTTCCCACCAATATATCCAATTATATTCTAATAGAGAGCCACACTTCCACTGGATCAGAAATAACAGAACAAGTTATGTAATACCGATTCCTAAGTTAGTGTTTGAACTCATTTAGGAAGAATTTTGTCTTTATAAGCTATTTGATGGAATAACAATGTATAATAAAAACATTATAAATTCATGGCTCTTTACTGCTGAAAGTAAGATAGTCACAATTTCAAATCCATATGCATTTTTCTAGTTGTCAATTTTTTAAAAATAAAATTTTATGGCAGCTTAAAGAGATCATCCAAATTAATTAGTACAACCAAAGTTCCTTAACAGAACTCTAAACCGTAGATACAAATTCTATGGGTATTACACCTGACTGCACCAAGTATGCTATATGCATGTGCATAATTGAATCCAGGAGTATATTGCCCAGGATTCTGTTCAGCCATAACTGCAAGTAACCAGGGTAGAACCCTGCAGAACTCATAATCAGTGGGAGATATTTTGGCACAGAATGACCAAATGAGATATTTTAGCAAAAGAAAGAATAGTGTATCTCACACAAAATAGAGGTTATGGTCCTTGCATCAGGATCAATGGAAAGGAGAAAAAAGAAACATTGGGAAAAAAGTTGGAGGGAGAGAAGTTGAACAGAAGGGTGACATATCATGTGCATAGTTCCCCGCCCCCCCCCCCAGAGGAGATAGATTTTGTGAGCATTAAGAGCTAAACCAATTAGTATAAAAGGAGCACAGAAATGGCAAGACTGTCACTTTGTCAATCTTCATAATCTTTATTAATTAAAAGTGACTGTTACTGGCAAAGATATGTCTTTGTACAATGGAGCAGAACAAAATAGCTTTGACCAGTCAGTTTAAGATTCCTCAGGCCTTTTGGGGAAAAAATAATGTATTTCATAGAAGAGTCTGGTAATTTGGAGAATAGTAGGGATTAAATGCAGAATTCATCTGTATCCCGCCAGGAGGAAGAAAACTTTTAAAATAATTAAATGCTGCTCTTACTATGTCTTTTACCACCCACCATCTTGTGGAGCCTCCAGGGCATTAAGGTTACCAGGAGCCTTCACGAAAACTGAAATTTACAAAGGCACTGTATGGTCCTTAGAGAACACTAAGGATCTAGTGTAATAATTTACTCATATTCACTCAATCTTTGCACTTGGTACTCTTTCTACCTAGAAGTTTCTTCCCTCTCATGAGTCCCTCCCACACTTCATTCAGGTTTCTGCTCGATTATCATAAACTTAGGGAGGCCCTCCCTGAGTTCCTCCTTGAAATAGCAAGTATTGTCTTGTAGTGAATACCTAATTGTATATTTCCTCGACATTCATTTTGGGGTTGTTTTGGTGTTTTTTTTTTTCTTCTGACTGGTAAGGGGATCACAGCCCTCGGCAAGGTGTTGTCCGCACCACGCTCAGCCAGCGAGCACACTGGCTATCCCTATTATATAGGATCCGAACCCACGGCCTTGGTGCTACCAGTGCCACACTCTCCCGAGTGAGCCACTGGGCCCGGCCCTCATTTTGAATATAAATTGAACTTGCCCCACTGACCCCTATGCCCCATATGGACTGCAAAGATATGCTGCAGTGACCACCTCAGTCACAGTGTGACTGCATAGAACCTGTGCCTGCTTGCCTTAAACCTACCAATTAGGACTCCCATCAGGAAACTGCTTGGGTAATTCTCTAGATAACAGTAAAGGCCTTGGTCCACAGATTCATCTTGCTCTGGCTTTCCACCTGCTGGTTGAGCACAGTGCCCCCTTGACCTTCCAGTTGATCTTTGTCAGGACTCCTCTTCTCTTGTAGACCTGAAAGTAATAAACTACTTCTGTTATTTCATGTGTTTTGTTGTGCTGTCTCTTCTGTGTCTCACCTGACCAACATACCCAAACCTAACTTCTTTCCCAGTCATGGTTCTTTTAAAGAGTGGCTATCTTTGTAAGAGTAGACTAGACACAGGTCAGACAAAAGCCACAAAGGTGTCTGCCAGTACAAACAAATGGGATGAAGGTCCAAATCAGGATAATGAGGGCAGAAAACCACAGAATGGAGCCTTGGATCCCCAGGGTTTGTGTGAAAGCACTTACAGCTATCCCTGTTAAATGAAGAATGACAATCAAGAGATGAGTTGATTGCTAGTGGAGATAATGGTAAGGATATGCTTTGAAGGAAGCAGTTTGGAGACAGAAGATCATGAACAATTGCAGGTAAATGAAACAATGAGAAGAAAACAGCCAAACATATGTAAACCGGGCACCCCAGCTTTATATTTCAGATCTCACAAGGGTCCTGCCTACTCAGTGTGTAGCACTGTCATAGCCTGGGAAATGCTGTCCTCCATAGGTCTCTGTTTTAACAGTGTTGTCTAGGTCCCAGTAATATTATCTGAACCCCAAGGGAACAGATTAAAGGCGAACCATATTCAGAGGAGCTCTCTCTTCAGTTGCAGGAACGTATCTCATAATAGTGTTGATTGCATGAGAAGAGAAAAAGTATTTCCTATGGCCACATGGATGGCATTCTCTTGCATAAATAGTGTTTGGGCCAGAAATATAGCTAGTAAGGAAAAAGGATACCTGAGGATCTCTACCAATCTATGGCAATAGCATGCCATGCTGCCCAGCTTGGCCTAGTGTCCTGAAGCCTCCTTAGTCTGGTGTTTTTCATTTTATTGAGTTTCGTAATTTACCTTTGATTTAGGGAGGTGTCTCCTTGATTTTTTGTCACACTCAACTCTTTAAAAATTAAATTCCTATCTCAATTCAATAAAACCTAATAAAACTCCTTAAAAAAATAATTTAGGTACAAAATAACACAAGATTGTGCTGTGCGATGCTTCCTTTTTAATTTTTAATTTTGAGATAATTAAAATTTACATGAAGTTACAAAAAAAATGTATAAAGGTTGTATGCACTATTCACCCAGTTTTCCCAAATGGTAACATTTACATAAGTAAGATACAGTATCAAAACAAGGAAAATGTACAATGCTATTTTAAGATGATTTTGTTACCCTACCACTGCTGTTTTAGCATAAGAAACTAAGGCAAATTAGGAATTTCTTGTTGGAATCTCATTGTTCTCTGGAAGCCATTCATTCCTACTTCCACACTGCACTTCAGCATGACCCATCTGGCATGGAAAAACCTGGGATTTAGCCAGGTTATGCATGATTGGTGGACAATTGGCAGTAAGAAACCTCAAGCCTCCAAAGTTCAAAATCTTAATTTGGCTTTGGAGTTTTCCGAGCTCTCTCTTTGGACTGAACCAACCCAGTTTTAGCTAATTAGCTTCCATGATTTGGGTGACTCACTTAACCTATCTTTGCCTCAACTTCCTCATAATTTATCCATCTAGCTTCAGAAATTTTGTAGAATACAGATGATACAATCTAAGAAAAGGCATTTTTAAATGCATAAAAGCGTTATGTGTATGCTACATTCTTGATTTTTAAGCCAGTCAAATTTAGCAGTGGGGAATTGTATATTATATATATTTCTTTGGGTATTGAATCAACCACTTTCTGGGGTTCCCACTGTTTCATAAAACTGGCCGGTCACTATTGTTGTCCAGCAGATTCAAAATACCAATTGGAAAGGCAGATTGAATAGGTAACATTGTTTGAATGCCTAGCATGTACCACGAACTTTCTTGGGTGTTTTAGTGTACACTATCTCATTTAATCTGCACAATCACATTGTGAGTTAAGTAGTAAAATCCCCAAGTCTTGTTTGATCAGAAAGCTGAAACTCATAGACTATAGAAGGTTCGAAATCTTGATTCTCAGTTGATTTTTAGAATAGGGTTTTTAGGTAATGCATATATGGGACAAAAGCCCTTGATTTAGAGGACAAAAGTCCACAGATAGCATGGCAAAAGCCCATCTAATCAATTCTAATCATTGTTTAGGGATGAGATTACGTATTTTGACTATATAACATACTAATTGTTGTTAAAAGATGTTGAAAGAATTGCTGTAGGGAAAAATGTGAAAAAATGTTTGCTAAGGGCACACTGTTTATTGGTGGAAACTTTAGAGACAATTATTATAAGAATGTAACTTGCTTAAATCATTGGGGAAAGGTTATATTTTGGGTTAGATAATGATCACAGTCTGATCAATTTAGTATTTCAGAAATTAAACTTTGAATGTCACCTTGTTAATTTAAATGATGTTACTAATTTCTATTGTTTAAGCTATACTTAGCGGTAGCTTTTGTCACGCTGCCCATGTCTTTGTGTCCTTTTGAAATAATTGAATCAACTGATTTTTCTTGTGAAATTTCCTTTTCTTTACAATAAAAACAGAAGCTGATTTTGAATCAAGTCTGTACCCAGTTTTCTCCTTCCAATAGAGGAGTTGCTGAGGTGCTGTCCCTTCAGGCTTCTCATTGCATTCATGTTGCTTTTTTGCTTTTTTTTTTTTTTTTTTAAAAGATGTCCGGTAAGGGGATCTTAACTCTTGGCTTGGTGTTGTCAGCACCACGCTCAGCCAGTGAGCGAACCGGCCATCCCTATATAGGATCCGAACCCGCGGCCTTGGTGTTATCAGCACCGCACTCTCCCGAGTGAGCCACAGGCCGGCCCCATTCATGTTGCTTTGAGTAATATTTTTTTCATCTCCGTTACAAAGTGAGAAGTGTAACAATAGACTTTTATGTATTTTGCCCAGGGTCACACTGGTGTCAAGCATAGGAGTCAATATTCAAACTAAGTCTGTTTTCTTTCAGAGCCTGTTCTATCTTGTTCCAGAAGCATTCTGCTTTGTAGGGAACAATTAAGGTTTCTTTAGAGGATAATACAGTTTTGCCTAGAGTAGGCAGTTATTAAATTTTTTAGAAATGAATTTGAATTGTTTGTTTTATAAATTGGCATGTATGCAAATATAGATAGCAAGTATTGACACAAATAATTTCTATTCACAGCTGTTTTATTTTTAAGCCTACTCTGTTTCCTAAAAGCCTGAAGAACAATGCCTTAGAAGAATACACAGTTCCATTCTTGAAGTCCTTGTTCTTTGATAACACTTTCATGTCAAGAAGAGAGATTTTTAGTATGACAAATAGTTGGGGGAAATAACATTCAATCAATAAAGTAATACACAGAGCAATATTTTAGCCAAATTTAACATTCAGACTCTCTTTGGGCACCAGATCTACCTGTCCATTAGGAGGATGTTACAGAGAGTGTTTCAGGCAGGAAGTACAGCCTAGTGAGCCTTATGCTGAGGTAGAAGATGGAAGAGTGAAGGTAGATATGAGAAAAACAGAAGAGTAAATGTGCTACAATAAATGATGACTTTTGAATCATTGTCAGGGTCAGATTTCAGAATTACTGTCTCACTTATGAAATAGGAAGCACCAAGAATAGGTTTAAAGTCTAAACCTCGGGTTACTTTGGACATGGGGTGTGGGATGCGGTAGAAGAATAAGTGTTAAAACAAACATCCAAATCTTGATATCAGGACATAGTCCATGTGTTGCGTTAAACCAAGCAAGAAGTAGCATAAGATACGACTTTAATCAATTGAGAACAAAGATGTTAAAGCATGTTAGGCAGAGCACTGAAGTGGTAGGAGGATAGGTGTGGGATTCAAACAGCTAGGTAGAGGTTCTGTTTCTGCAACTTACTGGCTGTGTGAACTTGAGAAATGACTAAACATTGTGCTTCGTTCTTCAACTTCAAATGAAGATAAAAAATAATACCAACTTCAGAACGTTGTAGTGAAGATTAAATGAAATAGGCAGCGTTAACTATGTAGGACAGTGCCTGGTACATAATAAGTAATAATAAATGTTAGGTAGTTGCATTGTCTTCTAGCATTTGATGATGTGGAGGGTATCTGAAAGGCCATCCTAATATTTATTCCTTTAAAGTAATCTGATTTGGGAGCTGGGATGCTGGATTCTTTTAGAATTCTTCCTTTGTTCATAAAATTTTAAACTTTCAGATAAACTAATTTAGATTTTAATATGTTTTCATTATTTTTCTGGTCTATGATAAGTCCTTTCAACTTATAGAATTTGTTCTTTTTTTTTTTTTTTCCTTTTTGTCTTTTTTCGTGACCGGCAACGGATCGCAACCCTCAGTGTCGTGCCCGTACTGGACCGGGACCGGCAACGGGATCGCAACCCTCGGTGTTGCGCTGCACCTCACTCAGCCAGTGAGCGGCCGGTCTGTATGTGGGATCTGAACCCTCGGCGGGAGCGCCACCGCACTCCCAAGCGGTGCACTGTAGCAGTGCGTCACTGGGCCGGCCCCTAGAATTTGTTCTTCATTAAACTCATTAAACTTTAATTCTATTATATCTTTACTCATTAATTTTTTTTCCACTTCTTCTAGTCTATTTTACTAGCTGTGTGATACGGAGCTAGTTGCTTAACCTGTCTGAACCTGTTCAGTTATCTGTAAGCTGAATATGTCAGTAGTTCTAATGTAATAGGGTTGCTATGAGAGTTCAATGAGAAAATGCTTGTAAAACACTTATCACAATATTTGGTATCAATAAATATTATCATTGTTTATAATGTTATTGGTAATAATAACTTCCTTATATCTGCTATGAAGATTTGTGATAAAATATGTAAAGTTTCTAGCACATAATTGGCATTCAATAATCAGTATTGCAAAGGGCTACAAAAGGATTAGTTATCACAATGATTATTATTAACCACAATCATAATAAAACACTCATGATAACTACACAGTGAACCACAAACTTCCCCCACTCTAAACAATAAATAGCAAAGCCTCTTGCTTTGAGCCATGCCCCGAAACAAACATGGTCTAGAGCAAGTACTGGCATTTGACCACATGTGTTAGCAGAAAGCAAGGGAGAGGGAAAGGTAAATAATGGCTATTTCAAGAATCAGATACTACTATGTGCTCATTATCAGCCAAATTGCATCACCTATCGCTTTATTAAATGCTTTCTATACTCACAGCACTGTGCCAGGTTCTAGGGAATGATTAATATGTGGTCCCTACCCTCTAGAAAATAAGAAAGATATGGGGCAATCACTTAGCTGGACACTTATATATGAAAATAATGCAAGGCAAATTGTGGTTAATGGTAAAATAGAGGTACAGATAAAGTTGTCCGTGAGCATAAAAGAATGAGATAAGAGCAATGTGTTTGTTTCCATAACACTTCTGGGAAAAATACAAATGCAAATCTAGTTCCAAGGAACTGGGATCAAGTAACAACCTAGTTAATAATGATGATTTCACAGCAGCTAAGTCAAAATAGAAGTTACATAAAAATATAAAGGCATCAACATGTCTTAATGGATTAAGTTTAGAAAAAAAGATAATAAAGATCAAGAAGGTACATGCATGCAAGTCAGATTTGGAAAGGGGACATAATTTATCAAATACCACACAGATGTTGATGGGAGTGATTTTGGATCCAAGTCAGAGGGATGTCCAATTGAGTAAACTTCTCTGGTTTTCTGAAAACAAGGGCAAAGAATGTAATGGAACCCTATCATATCACTGAAATTGGGAAACAAGAATAACATCTGTGTCATAAGCAATCAGCGAGAGAAAGAATATGAGTATGAATCAAAGAGTAATTGTTCAGAATCACTGGGGGTAGGGGAAGCAGTCTTTTTTGACATAGGGAGAGATTTTATATTTCATGGTTTCAGTCTTTGAGCATAAACATAAGAATGAGAAATAGCTCTGGCAAGTCTCCAAATATCATTCACATAATTGACATTAAGTAAAATCTTTGTGAGGAATGTTATTTAGAGAATGTCTATAGTTCTCCAACAATTGAAGAAAGTGATCTGTACAGTTGAGACCTTTTCTTATTTACATTAAGAAGTAAGGCCCCTTTGCAAGTGTACTCCCTACCAAAGATACAAGAGGCACATTGCAACATTACAAAAGATTGAGTGCACTGGCACCTGACAATACATAGATGAGTCTTCAAAGAGAATGGACATTCCCTCAGTGGGAAATTAGTCTGAAACAAAATAATGACAGTCAGCCAAGTGAAGGATTTAAGCCTACTTGAAAGATACGATCACCACTTGAAACTGGGATATAAGAGCCAAGGTTCCTTCAATTATCCAGTGAAGTAGGAAATGAAATCAAAGTTACTGAACTGCATTAGTGACTCAAACTATAAGGTGAATGCAGTAAAGCTTTACTCTGCAATGTGCCAACATTATACTTTCTCAAATAGACTATACATCATTCCCCTGCTAATGCTGTATTTTGAGTATACTGTGCAGGCACGATATTCAAAGCTGAGTTGTATAAGATTTGGGGTTTTGAAATAATTATAATGGTACTAATACAGGAAAATGCTGTGATGCATGAATGAGTATAAGTGTGTAAGTGCTTAGAACAATATCTGTCACAATAAAGGCTCAAAAGCCTTAGCATCATGTGGCCATGGGATCCAGGGTGTTATGGTTTGAATGTGTCTTCAGTGTTCACGTGTTGGAAACTTAATCTCCAATGCAATAGTGTTGAGAAGTGAGACCTTTAAGAGGTGATTAGGTTGTAAGGACTCTGCTCTCATGAATGGATTGATGTCATTATAAGGGGGTGAGGTCAGTTATCACAAGAGTGGACTTATTACAAAAGCTCTCTCACCTTCCACCATGGGATGATGCAGTAAAAAGGCCCTCACCAGATACCAGCACTTTAATATTGGACTTAGTCTCTAGAACTGTGAGAAATAAATTTCTTTTCTTTATAAATTACTCAGTCTCAGGTATTGTGGTATAGCAACACAAAATAGACTAATATTCAGAGCTACTTTATCTTTGCCAGAACTCTCACAGATAAGCTCCCCATTCAGAACCTACAGCTATATTCCACAACTCAACATAGGAAGCAGTAACTACTGTGTACATTTCACAACACAGGGAGGCTCTGGGAGACTCTAGTAAGGAGGTAAACTCAGTGCCTTCTCCCTCCAGAATCGTTCAGTGTTCCAAACAAGAAGTAAGACAGAATCCCCCCTGCCTCGTGGGATTTGCCACAATATATTACCTTTCTCCTTTCTGAAACTTCAGTCCAGAGAGGGGAGATAAACATCCCCCTGCCTGCTGGCTTCTCGTACCCCCTTCCTAATTCCCATTTTCCACTGGAGCTGGTAGGAACAGACTCTTCCCTTTCTCTTCCTATCTGACCATGATTTCCCTTAGGTAAAGTTCTAGATCAAGTACCATTGCCTTTTGGTATGTTAATTGGGAATAAAATAAACTCAGGAAATCTTTCTTGTGTCTGTAAATGCCTGGATTTTATGTTGTGTATTGCAAAAGGGAACAAGGCCTTTATCAGAAGGAGGGAAACTGAGCAGGATATAAGGATAGATGCACATTTAGGTATGGAGTAGAGGTGAGGAACAAGTGTTAGGGGAAATCATGTTATGAAGTTATGGCATTAAGGCATCTAAGAAGGTAGGCTCTGTTGTTGACAGTAAAGGGAGAAGCAGGAGGGTATCAGACTTAAAGAGAATGTTCCAATGAATAGCTGACATTGGGAGTGAGCACAGTAACTAGGACACTTGTAACAAGAATAACATATTTGTAATATGTAACTGATTTATTTTAATACCCCTCTTTCTATTGAAGTAAAATGCACATAACATAAAATTTATTTTAACTATTTTGAAATGTACAGTTCAGTGGCATAAAAGAGATTCACATTGTTGTGCAACCATTACCACTATCTATTTTTGCAAGCTTTTTTATCTTTTCAAACTGAAACTCTGTAGTGATTAAACAATAACTCTCCATTCTCCCCTTCTCCCAGCCCCTGGTGACCACTATTCTAATTTCTGTCTCTATAAATTTAACTACTTTAGATACCTCATAAAACAGGAATCATACAGTATCTGTCTTTCTGTGACTAGCTTATTTCACTCAACATAATGTTTTCAAGTTTCATCCACATTGTAGCATTTGTCGGAATTTCACTTCATTTTAAGGATGAATAATATTCCATTGTATGGATATACCATATTTTGTTTATTCGTTTGTCTGTCAATGGACATTTTGGTTGCTTCCACCCTTCGGTTATTGTAAATAATGCTGCTGTAATGTGGACATATAAATTTTGAATTCCTGCTTTCAATCATTTTGGGTGTAAATCCAGAAGTGGAATTGCTGGATCATATAGTAATTCTACATTTAATTTTTTGAAGAATTGCCATACTGTTTTCCATAGCGGTTACATCATTTTATGTTCCCACCAAAGTACGCAAAGTTTCCAATTTTTCCACATCCTTGCCAATACCTGCTGATTTCTGGTGCCTTTTGTTTTGTTTTTTAAAATAACAGACATCCTAATGGGTGTGAAATGGTATCTTATTGTGGTTTTGATTTGCATTTCTCTAATGATTACTGACCGTCATCTTTTCATGTGCTTATTGGCCATCTGTATATCTTCTCTGGAGAAGTATCTATTATTCTTTGTCCATTTTGTATTGGGTTATTTGTTGTTGTCTAGTTGTAGTTCTTTGCATATTTTGCCTGTTAATTCCATATCAGATATGTGATTTGCAAATATTATCTCTCATTCCATAGGTTGTCCTTTCACTCTCTTGATAGTGTCCTTTGATGCATGCACATTTTTAACTTTGATGAAGTCCAATTTACCTTTCTTTTTTCCTTTTGTTGCCTGTGTTTTTGGTGTCATACCCAAGAGATCATTGCCAAGTCCAATGCCATGAAGATTTTCCCTTATGTTTGCTTCTAAGAGTGTTATATTTTATCTCTTACATTTAGGTTTTTGATCCATTTTGAATTAATTATTGTATACAGTATAATTTAAAGGTCCAGCTTTATTCCTTTGCATGTGCATATCCAGTTTTCTCAACATCATTGAACTATCTGTCCTTTCAACTATCTGTCCTCCACTGAATGGTCTTAGTAATCCTGTCAAAAATCAATGACCATATATATGAGGTGTTTTTTTTAGTTGTCTATTCTATTCCACTGGTCTATATGTCTGTCTTTATGCCAGTACCACACTTTCTTAACTACTATAGCATTATTTAATGCCCCTCTTAAATCATATTCTGCTGAAGTTTTCCACTTGTCAAGCTTACCCATGAGGCCTATTTTTCCGGGAAAAAAGAAAGCTGCTAAGCCTCAGATGCCATTGATCATCTCTGACTCTCAAAGCTTGTGTAATTAGGCAGGGGCTGGGTCAGGCTGTAAAACTGTCTTCTTGCAGAGTATAAGTAGGAAGTAGAACAGAAGCCTCCTGCCCAATAATCCTCTCCCTCCAGGACTTTTACCCAGAGAGGGATGATGGGACAGACTTATGACCACCTGTTCCCCTGCCTTTCTTCCTCTTCTTCTACCCACAAAACACCAAGAATAGATGAAATGTTTTCTCCCTTTCTCTTTCTGTCTGAACTGAACCTCTTTCACATCAGATTAGGAGATCATACGGATTTACAGAAGTCCAATGCTCCATTAAAATTGCCCAAGACTCGAACTAAGTGTACATTTCTGCTTTGTGTTCAGTAGAGACTCTTGAAGCATTAACTTATGAAATAAAATGCCCTTGGGAAAATGATATATTACTCTGATGTGAGAAATTCTCGACTGAGAAGGTTTGAGGACAGCAGCATAGCCAGAACTGCTGACTGTCAATAAATGGGGAGGCAGCTGGAAGTCTGGGAAAGGGTACAAAACCAGAAATAGTAGACAACAAAGAAAGAATTTGCCAACTGGATAGCACTGCCAAGCACTGGCCTTCCATGTGGATGGTCAAAGAATCTATTGCTGAATGTTGAAAGGCATCACGTGTACAAACCCACACAGAAGTCATTGCCATCTGTTTTACTGGCATTTGTTATTCTGCAGAGTTTACTCAGGTTTTCATGTAATATATAAATTTGGACTTTGCAAATTCTCAGTCATTGAGTTTTGAGAATCTGAGCCTAAAAGGTTTTTTACCTCTTTAACTTAAAACTTTACTAAAACATATGCTTCATTCAAAATTTAGTTCCTCCGATTGCATGACAGCAAAGTATTTTAGATGCATGTTTTTATTTTTCAACATTTTTCCTCACTTATTATAACAAAAAATTGAGATGAGAAAGAATATTGTTTATTAACTATTGACAAATATCTTAAACAAATTATATGATGGGAGTAAAGTAATACAGTTAGGTTTTCTTTTTCATAATATCTGGCACAATTCTGAATTTATAAAAGATTTTAACAGGGCTACCATAAAATGGCCTGAAATGGATTCTAGTGAAATTTAATAAGATACTCAGTTACCAGCTTTATTAAAACATAGTAAGTTCATTATAACCCAATCTGGCAGAAACTCTCATTACACTGGGTTTGTATTACCTCATGTGATTCTTCTTTTTAAAGTCTTTTTCCTCACATCCAAACCCCATCACACTCTTGGTGGTACATTACAACCAATTAACGTATTTTAACTGCTTGTTTGTAGTAAATCATTTTTTTATTACCGTTGTAAAAAAATTTGCTTTTTTTTCATTTTCTTTTTCAGATCATTCAAGTAAGTCCCAAAAGACTTTAAATGGTGTACTTGATTATACTCAGAGATTTGAAGGAATGCTGTTCTAAGACTACGAGATACTAACATTTGAATCATTATGTCCTCTCTGTGATAAGAGTACAATCCAATGCTATTCTGTTCTCTGAATTGATAATAAAAAAAGATGTGGGAGTCTCATATAGAAAAAATATATAAAAGGTCTCATATAGAAAAAATATATAAAAGGTTATAAGCTTCTTGAGAGCACAATTATGATTTTATTTCCACAGCAGCTAACATTTATCAACTTCATACAGTATGTCAGCTACTGTGCTTTTAGATTTGTTATCTCACTTAAAATGACAGTTGAATGATGTCTGTATTATGCAAGTGTCTCCATTTTACAGATGGAGATGAGTGAGTCCCTGAGGAGCTAACTACTAGCCCAAGGTCACAAACCCAGTAGGTTGTGGAAGAGAGATATAATCCAGTTCTAACTACAAAATCAGCACTCTCCACTCTACCAGGCTGCTTCTCTGGGTCTTTATTTCCATAGGGCCCAGGACAATGCTTAGCACAGAGATGGCACTCAAATACTTGTTGACTGTAATGTTGATGATACTAATAAAACACCAAGTTGCTGCAGTTCAATATTGTTTTATTTCAATGTTGTTCTTTTTAATAGCAAGTTTTGATTAAATCCAGCTATTGTTTTATTTTGTTTATTGTCAAAATGATTTATGAGTAGATTTATGAGTACACATAGCTCGAAGAGAACTGAAAAGTAAATGCTGACCATACCTACAAGGAAGCCAGTCGGGAGGTCAGAGTGTTAAAATGGAATTTGGCAATCAAAGAAAGCTGACAGAATAAGAAAGCAGGGGAGAGAAAACAAAACAAAACAAAAAAATCAGGAAATAAGCCCAAGCTCCTACACTTCCTTTGTGTTCTCTATTTTATTCGGTGCCACCATCATTCCAGAAACCTAGGAGGCATGTATGATGTATGATTCTTCCTTCTTTACCTCCCCCATCCTAATTAATCACTTGCCTATTCTAAATACTGTGTATATTTTTGTAATCTGTCTCCTCTTCTTCTCCCTGCATCCACTGCCTGTTCTATTTCTCACCCAGATTAAAACCTTTTAAACTAATTTCCCTGCCTTCAGTCTCTTCCTCATTTTAGGTCCTTTGTCTGCACAGTTACAAGAATGACATCTAGGGCTGGCTGGTTAGCTCACTTGGGAGAGTACAGTGCTGGTAACACCAAAGTCAAGGGGTCAGATGCCCGTACCAGCCAGCTGCCAAAAAATACAACAAAATAAATAAACAAAAGAATGACGTCTAAAATTCAAATCTTACTATGTCACTCACTTCTTTTAAATTCTTTAGTGGCCCTTCCAAACTTAGGATAAGCTAAAACTACCCTATCTTTCTGTTTAAGTCCATGTCTATGTGTTACAAATGAGTTGAAAACAATTTGGATAATTCAGCAAATGCCAAGTTTTGTTTTGTTTTGTTTTGTTTAAATATTAGTAGCATCTGGTGGTGAGAGGTAGGTGGGAACTACATGTTCTCTCTCCCACATCCTGGCTATTACATGGTATGTTACAATGAAAGAAAGACTTAAGTTAAATTCCATATATTGTACAAATGTGCCTTAAGAAGGAGACAAAAAAAAATCTATATAACCTGTTCTATAGCTCTGGGAGATCCCACTCTCTGACTGAAATTCACAAACTAGCACTTTGCATTAAAAACACATTTTAAGGAGGATACAATGAGGTAGGGATGATAGGACCAGAGAGCTTTGCAGTCAGTTAGGGAGCAAAAGGCTTTAATAAAACGAGATAAATAAGACCAAAGAGGCCCTAGACCTCCAACTCCTTGATGTATTCTAAAACTTCCTTCCTGCAAGAGCAAGTGGGTCCTGTACAAGGGTACATCAAAAAGTTCATGGAAGATTCATAACATCTTTCAATTCTGTTTTTCCATGATTTTTTTGAAGTACCCTTGTGCACCATTGGTTTTATCAACTAAAGTTTATTTCTTACATCCCTGGAGATGGCGAGTAGGTAGACCCTGTAGTTTTTTTAGTAGCTTTGGGGTATAGGTTTTGTTAAAGAGGGTCAATATTAAGCAACCAGTCCTTAAAATGATAATACCTGGCTATGATATTTCACATGTTATTTCACCCCCCCTGGAATGATGATTCCCGTTAGTGCACTTCTAACACTATTTAACTGCCCCTAAAATGTATAACTTGCTTATATTCACACATTTTTAGCTCTAGCAACATCCAACTACTTGTAGTTTCTTCCCTGATGCATCCATGAATGTTTACTTAGTATCTCTTATATGCCAGTCACTGTTCTAAATTCTGGAAATATAGCAGTGAACATGGCAGGTAATGTCCCTGCTCTCATAATGCTTACATTCCAGAGGGGACACAGAATATATATATCTGGTAATGATAACCTCTATGCATCAATATTCAGGTTTCTTCCAGTTGAAGTGATGGAATCCTAAGTAAACTAATTTACAAAAGAATTTAATAGAAGGATGAAGAAAATCAGAAGGGCCCTGCAAGTACCAGAAGAATTTAGGGGATTCAGGGATGGGAATTAAAGACATAGTTGCCCTAAGGACTAATTCTCTCTAAATCTCCCCATCTCTTGTTCTGTCGTTCTTTACATTTTCACTTCATTCTTTCCTAGAGTAAATGGTCTTCCTCCAGATGGAAGGTAAAATGGCTACATTAGGGTTCTCAACCAGAGACAATTTTGACTACCAGAAAACATTTGAACATGTTTAAAGATATTTTTGGTTATCACAACTAAGGTGATGCTACTGGCATCTAATGGGTAGAGGCCATGAATGCTGCTAAACATCCTACAATGCGCAGGACAACTGCTCAGAAGAAACAACTACCTACAATGTCAAGAATGCCAATATTGAGAATCCTTCCTCTAGGGGTGATCCAAAGCTACCACCATCCAAATGTAAAAATTCCATAGTAATCAGTAGTGTGTAACAAATATGACAATAGCGTATATGGTACAACAGTAATACCAAAAATATTCAGTAAGTACTTACTATGTGCCAGGAAATATTTTAAGTGATTTACATGTACTAACACATTAATCCTCACAGCAAGACTATGATGTAGGTACGATTGTTATTTTCATTTTACAAATGAAGAAACTGAAGCACAGAAAGTTTGAGTAATTTTTCTGAGTTCTAATGCAAGCCCATTTATAATAGTCAACCAAAAAATAAAATACCGAGGAGGCGAAAGATCTCTACAATAAGAACTACAAATCACTGCTGAAAGAAATTAAAGACACAAAAACATGGAAAGATAGCCCATGCTCTTGGATTGGAAGAATCAACATTGTGAAAATGTCCATACTACCCAAAGTGATCTACAGAGTCAATGCAATCCCCATCAAAATACCAATGACATTCTTCACAGAAATAGAAAAAGCAATGCTAACATTCACATGAAACAACAAGAGACCACAAATAGCCAAAGCAATCCTGAGCAAATGAATAAATAAATAAAGCTGGGGGGCATAACACTGCTTGAATTTAAATTATACTACAAAGCTATAGTAACCAAAATAGCATGGTACTGGCATAAAAATAAACACTCAGACCAATGGAACAGAATAGAGAATCCATAAATCAATCCACATACTTACAGCCAACTGATCTTTGACAAAGGCACCAAGAATGTACATTGAGGAAAAGACTGCCTCTTCAGTAAATGGTGCTGGGAAAATTGGACATCCACATGAAGAAGAATGAAACTAGACCTGCTCCTCTCACCACAGACCAAAAGCAAGTCAAAATGGATTAAAGACTTAAACATAAGACCTGAAACTATAAACCTCTAAAGGAAAACATAGGGGAAACACTTCAGGAAGGAGGACTGGGCAAAGACTTTATGCATTAGATCCTGAAAGCACAAGCAACAAAAGAAAAAAAAATAATAAATAGGATTATATCAAACTAAAAAGCTTCTGCACAGCAAAGGAAGCAATCAATGGAGCAGAAAGACACCCTACAGAATGGGAGAAAATATTTGCAAACTATACATCTGACAAGGGATTAATATCCAGAGTATACAAAGAACTCAAACAACTACACAGTAAAAAAACAAATAACCCAATTAAAAAATGGGCAAAGGAGCTGAATAGACATTTCTCAAAGGAAGACATACAAATGGCCAACAGGTTCTTGAAAAAATGCTCAATGTCACTAATCATGAAAGAAATGCAAATTAAAACCACACTGAGATATTATTTCACCCCAGTTAGACTGGCTATTACCAAAATGACTAAGAATAACAAATGTTGGCATGGATACAGAGGAAGGGAAACTCTCCTACAGTGTTTATGGGATGTAAATTAGTACAGCCACTGTGAAAAACAGTACAGAGTTTTCTCAAACAACTACAGATAGATCTACCACACAATTCAGCAATCCCACTTCTGTGAATATACCCAAAGAAACAGAAATCATTACATCAAAGCTATACCTGCACTTCCATGTTTATCACAGCTCTATTTACAATAGCTGAGAGTTAGAACCAACCTAAATGTCCACCAAAATGAGTGGATAAGGAAAATGTGGTATATATATGCAATGGAATACTACCCAGCCATAAAATGTAATGAAATTCTGCCATTTGCAGCAACATGGATGAGCTTGGAGAAAATTACATTAAGTGAAATAAGCCAGGCACAGAAGGAAAAATACCACATGTCCTCACTCATAAGTGGGAACTAAGAGAGAAAGAAGGAAAGAAAGAAAGACCATGGTGGTGTGTTTGATTTGCAGAGGGAGAGAACAGACCTAGAGTTGCTGAGGTCAGAGTGGGGGATGGGGATTGGGGAGAGGTTGGGTGGGGGACATGGGGAATAATTGCAATCTGAGGTGGTAGGCATGCTGATAGTATTGATCTGATGGTTACATCTTGGACACAGGTGCTGACAGTCAGCTCTATGCCCCATGGATAGGTATAATTGATCATTCAATCAATCAATTTTCTAAGTTATAACGGCTAAGTGGTGGAACTTATATTTGAATCCATGCAATCTCACTTCAGAATATATGTTCTCATATTTTTTGACACTGTTCTTAACTTGTTATTTTCATATATTAAAACCGTAGAGAAAGAATACAACTGATCTGGCTTAGATTATATGCCATTTCTTGGGTGAACTTTAATGGCCTCAGGAATGGTATATAAGATTGGCTATGTCTGGGTCATATGCCCACCCCTATAGCCAAGGGAGCAGTGTAATATACTTGGTTCCATCATACAGTTGGCATTATGGCTAAAAAAAGAAAGGAAAAAGGGGTACAGGATGGACAAAATCAATAAAGTCCACCTTTTCCATAATGCCACTTCTCACCTCTGTTCATCTGCTCATGCTTTTCTCTTTGTTTAGAATGCTTGAAGAACCACATAAAGTAAAATATCTACTTGGGAACCTTTCATTCTCACCCCTTTAGGGTTGAGTCCTATACCCTTTTCCCCTGTGCCCATAATATTCTATGCATGTCTCTATCATGGTATTGTCTATACGGCATACATTTCTATCTCTCCCACTAGACTGATTGCCTTTGAAACCACAACTCATCTTTCTGTTCCAAATGCCTAACCCAGTATCCACACATACTGTAAGAATTCAATAAATGATCTTTGACAAAATGGCAGACTTCTAAGTCCCTTGGAAAAAGTCAAAGGCAAGGGTCCTAAGATTGAATTCCTGTGGTAGGATGTTAAGAAAAAAATTCCCAGGTGACATGGTCTTTTTTTTTTTTTTTTTTTTTGTCCTTTTTGAGACCGGCTACACCGCGCTCAGCCAGTGAGCGCTGTGAGCGCACCAGTCATCCCCATATAGGATCCAAACTCGCAGCGGGAGCACTGCTGCACTCCCAGCGCCACACTCTCCCGAGTGTGCCACGGGCTCGGCCTGACATGGTCTTTTTGGTAATAATTCAATTCTTTGAACTGAGCAGCTGCAAAAATCCAATGCTTTTATGGTGACTGTATTATGGAGTACAGAGAAGGGAGAATTTCAAGTTTTTAGTAGAATTATGAATCATAGAATCATAGAAAGATACAGTAAGAAGAGTCTTTAGAGGTTATTTAGTAAAATACTCATCATTTAATAAACAAGAACTCTGAAACCAAAATATTTTATAATACAGTGTACAGAGTAATAATGCTGGCAGAAGAGCCAGGAATGATAACCAAACCTCAACTACTGCCCTAGTCTGGTGTTTTTTCACTTAGCTTTCTTGAGTGTTTTTATTTTTGACATACCTTGGCTCCTAGCTACACAGTGTTCTCTGATACTATTTTAGCATTCTAGCATCTCCAGACATGCATCTTGTCTTGACCTTTTGCTTTCCCTTTTCTTTATCCCTCCCTAAGACCTCAGATATCAAAACTTCCCTGTCCTAAGAAGAACCCAGATCTCTGTTTTCCAAAGTCATGGCTTCTAGCAAACTAATTCAATGTCGTATTAATTGTTAAGAGGCTATCTTAATCTATGTGCCCCTGTCTAATCACTAATCATTGCATGTTTTGTCTCCAACTTTATTAATTTCCCTGCCTATTAAATATTGTCTCCAACTTTATTAATTTCCTTGCTGCAGACCCTCCAATAAGAGATGCAGCCACCAAATTCTGAAGAATCATTCACGGTAGCCTTCACATCAGGAAGTTAATACAGTAGTAACAAACTCTCATTCTAGGTCCCAGGGTTAAACAATCAAGTTTGTATACCACAGTTGAACTTAGCTGTTGTGTGACCGTGTGATTAATTCCTTATTCAACACCTCCATGCAGGAAGCAAACCCAGTGAGAACTATGACTCGGTGTGGCTACCATGCTAGTCATTTGTTTTCCTTTCTTCTGTATCAGTGTGACAAATGTGGAATCTATAAGACTAAGGCCTGTGGACATTTGGGGTTGAGAACATAGCTTTTTCTGTTAGAAAATATCAGATAATATAGCATTAGTGGTAAAGCACATAGAATCTGCAGCTAGACTGCCTGGATTCAAATTCTAGCTCTATAAGTTATTAACTGTGTGATTAGGGTCAAGTTTTTTAACCTTGCTATACCCTAGTTGCCCCATCTAGAAAATAGATACAATGAAAATAGCCCTCTTATACGTTTATCTAGGGATGAAATTAGTTAATACCTTTAAAGTGCTTATAACAGTACCTGGCATGTAATAAGTACTATATTGTTATCATTGTCTTGGACCCAGTGGCAAAATCATGTAATCAATTAGCAATGCTTGGTGTGATGCCAGGAGAGAGGTGACACTCTCTTTCATAAATGTATCATTCCTGGTAGAGAGAAAGGAAAAATTTAAGCTCAAAGAAAATACTTTTGGGATGAATAACTTAGCTATGGCCACATAAAGACCAGACAATTTAAAGTTAATTAAAATAACTATAGTTACTTGAAGACCCTACTCCAACTTTATAAGCAGCAAAGACAAAGACAACGACCCAAATATTTCAAAGGTGGAAAAGAATAACTCTAGGAGAGCAAAATCTACAATCTGCAATCTAGACTACAATATAAAATCTATAATGGTCACTTGAGAAGTCTTAAAAATCACCAGTAAACCATAAGAATGGAAGAGTCACCGATACATTTACTTGTCCTTAAGTTTGTGTCATCTGGAGAGAATCATATCATTTAACATCTGCTGGTTACTTTAGAGTAATCTAAGTTCAGCTTAGAACAATGCTCTACTCCACCCTGTGAATTTAGCCTCTTTCTAGTTGGAGTCCTTCCCACCCAGAAATCTGAATTCTTTTTTTGCCTCCACATGCTTCTATCAACGCGACCTGAACTTTCTATCAGCTCTTGCCACCACTGATGAAACAGTAACTCCCATTTTTGTTTCCTCTGGGCTAAATTTTGGCATATAAATGAATGCTTCTGATTCCCTAGTTGTTGGTCTTTCTTGGTCTCTACAACTCTTAAAGTCAACCGATGTATATATTTTTTTCATTAGCTACTCTTTTCTCCCTGCTTAGCCTCATTTCTGGATCTGGATATTTATCCATCAGTGGTACAGGAACTTGCTGACTCTTCTGGGACCTAGACACAGCTATTAACAATTAGCTCTATTCATCATCATATATAAGCACACTCCCACACAGTATTGAACATATATAGAAGAGCAGGCCTTTCTTTTTTGTCAAAGATTTCATATGTATCTTGTATGTAATGTTGGACAACTTGCCTATGCTCTCTGGGGCTCATTTGCTCTATTTGTGAAATATCACAAGTGATGAAATATATAGCATTTAAAACAATTTGAGACTTTCTGAAAAAAGTAGTTAAATATAAAGCCTAAATAACCCTTTTCTTTACTCAGTACTATGGATAAATATGTTGGAAAACATTTCTGGCACAGACCTTAGTTTATGGAAAGAAAAAAATAATAAGCAAGGCAATATGATTTAGTTGGAAGTATCTGGAACAGAACACAAGTTTATAATCCTTATATATCTTTGTATACTCCTTATAATCCTTTAATCCTTGTAATTTTTAAGTAGCCACATGACCTTAGGCAAGTCATACAATCTGTCAATCAGGGAAAGTGATATCAGCTCTGTCTACTTCTCAGAGTTGTTACCTTTGAAGAGGTATAAAAAAATACTAGATGAATCTGTAAAACTCTTCTTCCCTTTCATAAAGCAATATTTGAATAAAATTCATTTTAATAAAATTTCATAATCAGACTACTAATTTAATATTTAAATTTTTTAAATTCTAAATTTATTAGGATAAACACTCATTATTGCTTCAGAATATATTAGTGCTTTGAGTGTTAATATTTTTTTTTTACAATAATTACCTACTATAGAGAGTTTTATTTTCCACCAAAACTTGTACAAAAATCAGAATTAAGTACTAGGGTTTTGCCCCACAATTTCTATTTTTGCCCAAACAGCAAAAAATATAATCAGAATAATTACTTTTTTTTAGACAATCCAATTATAAAAATTTTGTCCTCCCACTAACCAGCCAAACATATCAAAAGTATCGTACATTTCAGTTCAAACCAAACAGCATGCATTCACTTTACAGTCTCTAACTTCCAATTACATTTGCTGTTGCCACTTCCAAGCCCCATCATTTATCAACAGGTCCTGCCAGGTAGGTAATCAGAAGATATTTTCAGATCTTCCAATATACAGCTCACCACCCATCAGACCATCTCTCCTCTGTTTGTTGCCTAGTTCTTATATATACTGTAGTTTCTTCCTTCTCCAGCACACATAAGTAGTTTCAGTTTCATGACAGGCAAGGGCCTCAGGAAAAGTCCTACCACAGGGTCCTCTGGATCTGTTTGTGGCTGGGGTGGTCTCCACGTTAAATTTGGTCACTGGCACCCTCCTGGCAGACAGGGGGGCAAACATGGTGGCTGGGTAGACAACAGAGGAAGTTTCTACCACTAGACATAAATTGCAGAGGGAAAGCTTTCTGTCAACCTCCTCCAGACTGGCAGGATCCAGGTTTTCTCCAAACCATAAAACGTGAGGTTACAGCAAGGCCGTGCATGCTGCTTCTTCATACCGGCAAAGTTTTTCAACTGAGATTCTGGCATCTTGAGTTTCAGATTCTGGAGCACCTTTTCCTGATAAAGCTGGACAAATTGGACTCTTGTAATTCTCAGCCACAACTCCACAAGAGGTACACCAAGTTTTAAATAAGCTACCATGGATTTCCAGAAGGTTCTTGGGGCCTGCCTTGCAGTGCAGCTGGTCGATGTTCTGGGTCATGACCATGACACATTGACCCTGTGTGCCCAGCCATGCCTCACATTTGGCCATGGTGAGGTGTCTGCAATTGGGCTCCTTGCTGTGCATGACCTCCCATTAGTAGTGATAGAACTCCCACACCTGGGATGGGTTGTGAGCAAAGTCCTGAGGAACGGCCAGGTCCTGAGCTTGCCACTTTCTACAATAGCCATCAACTCCTCTGAAAGTCAGAATGTCACTTTCTGCACTAATACCAGATCCTGAAATGATGACCATATGCTTTGCTTTTGCCAAAAAATTCTGAAAATCTGCCATATTTGAACTTGGACGAGCTATTGTCAGGCAAATCTTGGTTTGTATGGAGGCTAGAGGCTTAACAGCCACAATATAGATGGGAAATTAATTGGATTGGGACAGTCTGGAGAGGTTGCATAAGATTTTCTTTGTAGCACTAATTCTTTTTTTGTTGTTGTTAAATTTTTATTTTGTCAATATACACTGTATATGATTATTATGGCCCATCACTGACACCTCCCTCCCTCCTCCCTCTCTCCCCTCCCCCGCAAGAATGTCCTTTCCATTTGCTTGTTGTAACAACTTCATAAAAGTATAGTTGTTATATCTTCTTCCCCACCCCCACCCCCGGTTTTTTTTTTTGTGTGTGGGGGGGTGTGGGTTTGTGGGGAAATTTATTTTTTTTTTTTTTTTTTTTTTTTTCT
>NW_007728407.1:112406-113493 GCF_000696425.1 Galeopterus variegatus
TACTATTATTCTTTCAAGGTCCATCCATGTTGTTGCAAATGGCAGTATTTCATTCGTTTTTATAGCTGAGTAGTATTCCATTGTGTAGATATACCACATTTTCCGTATCCACTCATCCGATGATGGACATTTGGGTTGATTCCAGCTCTTGGCTATTGTGAAGAGTGTAGCACTAATTCTTGAAGTGTATTTTGTGAGTGGGAAGGCACGGCCGGGCTGAGCTACATATGTGCACTGCAGGCAGGCCAAGTGTAAGTGTTGACATGAATGTTGTTAATGAGTGAGACCTATTCTTAACAAAACATTCACCAAGGAAAAGCCCAGAACTAGATGGTTTCACTGGTGAGTTCTACCGAACATCTAAAGAAGAATTAAAACCAATCCTTCTCAAACTCTTCTACAAAATTAAAAGGGAGGAAACACTTTCAAATTCATTTTACTAGGCCAGCATTACCCTGATACCCAAACCAGACAAAGATACCACAAGAAAAGACAACTATAGGTCAATATCACTGATGAACATAGATGCTAAAATACTCTAGAAAATACTAGCAAATTGAATTAAACAGCACATTAAAAAGATTGTACACCATGATCAAGTGCCATTTATCCCTGAGATACAAGGATGGTACAACATATGCAAATGAATTAATGTGATACAACACATTAACAGAAGGGAGGATAAAAATCACATGATCATCTCAATAGATTCAAAAAAAGCACTTGACAAAATTCAACACCCTTTCATTATAAAAATTCTCAACAAACTTGGAATAGAGGAGAATTACCTCACCATAATAAAGCACATATATAAAAAGCCCACAACTGGGGCCGGCCCGGTGGCGCACTGGATAGTGCACCGCTTGGGAAGTGCGGCGGCGCTCCCGCCCTAGGGTTCGGATCCCACATACAGACCGGTTCCCGCTCACTGGCTGAGCGAGGCGTGGGAGCAACACCGAGGGTTGCGATCCCGTTGCCGGTCCCCGGTCCGGTACGGGGGCAACACTGAGGGTTGCGATCCGTTGCTGGACACAGAAAAAGACAAAAAAGACAAAAAAAAAAAATAGAATTAAAAGATAATACAAAT
>NW_007728407.1:113660-142966 GCF_000696425.1 Galeopterus variegatus
AAAAGAAAAAAAAAAAAAAAAAAAAAAAAAAAAAAAAAAAAAAAAAGCCCACAACTAACATCATATTCAACAGTGAAAAGCTGAAAGCTTTTTCACTAAGACCAGGGACAAGGCAAGGATGCCCACTCTTATCATTTTTGTTTAACAAAGTACTGGAATTCCAAGCCAGAGCACTTAGGGAAGAAAAGGGAAAAAAAAGACATCCAAGTCAGAAGGGAAAAAGTAAAATTTTCCCTGTTAAAGGTGACATGATCTTATATATAGAAAATCCTAAAAACTCCACAAAAAAACTTAGAACTAATAAACAAACTTAGAAAAGTTGCAGGATACAAAATCAACATACAAAAATCAGTTGTGTTTCTATACACAAAGAGTGAACTGAGTTTTAAATTAGGAAAACAATCCCATTTACAGTAACACCAAAAAGAATAAAATACTTAGTGAAAGAAGTGAAAGTCTTATATACTGAAATTTATAAAACATGGATGAAGTAATTAAAGAAGACATAAACAAATGAAAGATATCTCTTGTTCATGGCCTGGAAGTTAAAATGTCCATACTACCCAAAGCAACCTACATATTCAGTGCAAACCCTATCAAAATCCCCATGGCCTGTTTACAGAAATAGAAAACAATTCTACATTTTCTAATTATGAATATACTGATTATTCCTAATTTGAACATCACATGTTGTACACAAGTATTGATAGTAAAATCTTTACCCCACAAATATACATAATCAATTACGTTTCAATAAAAAAAATAAAAAATAAAACATTCTAAAATTTGTAAGGAACCACAAAAAACCCTGAATAACCAAAACAATCTTGAAAATGAACAAATGTAGGATCATCACACTTCTTGATTTCAATATATATTTTAGACTTCCAATCAAGATGGAGAATAGATGGTTCCCAGTGTCACCCTCTCCCACAATCAACCAACTTACAACTATTAAAAAGCAATGGCTGCCAAGCTGGGGCCGTTAGAGCTCAGGGGAAGAGGAGGAGAGACCTACCGAGTTCATTAAGACAGGAAAAGACATGATGAGAGAAAGAAAGGTCCGCTCTGACTGTTTTGGAGTCCACTTCAAGGCTGGCCTTGATGAGCACACGGAGCAAGAACTGGCAAAAGCCATAGCTGTGCCCGTCTTATAAAGTTGCTTGGAGGCTGCAGGGCCATGAGGCCAGCAAGACCACTAATGGGGTTCCCATGGACCCACAGAGATGCCAGGGGCCACAGACAACTGAAAAAAGGAGCCACTCAGAGGCTGGTGAGTCATTGCAAGGGACTGGTTCACGGCTCGTCCAATGGGAAGAGTTGCAGTGTGGGGATTGGAGGAGATGGGCCCACTGGGGGAACATTAGGGCACATGGACAGCTGATCTGCCCTCCAGTCATCACAGACCCACTCAGTGGAGACTGGTCAGGAATATAGAACTGCAGGTGTGCAGTTTGCTGAAAAGACTCAGGCCCAGACCAGCATTTCCACACGAACCAGGTGTACCAGATCTCATGAGACCTGGAAGTGCTTACAAAGTCAACAATTAAAACCTGAGCTGCATAAAAAGCCTCCCCCAGAGAATCAGCAGCAAAGCAGCAATTTATCTCAACCACAGGTCTCAAGTGCTGGTCTCCACAGGAAGTTCCCTCATTTTAGAAGTAAGCAAAGGACAACAAAGTAGTTATAGTGCAGAGTTTTAGTGCTGAGGAAAACTAATAATCCAACACAGAACTAAAAGAAAACACAAAAAACCCACAGATCAGAGACAAAGTTCTGATATTAACCAATAAATGTCCACCACCACCAAAGAATACCTATAAAACCTAGAAGGGCCAGGCTCTCAAGCTGGGGTGGTAAGGGGCTGAACCCCTTAGCACACCATGTGATGTCTGCTTCCAGTCCAGCAATGACCACCGAGCTGCTGCTGGAAGTGCCCCAGACTCCCAAGCCATGGTGGTAGGGAACTGAGGGCCTCAGCCACACACCCCCAACGTCCTCATCCAGCCCTGAGATGACCACTGAGTCACCACCGAAAGTGCCCTGGGCTCCAGAGACAGGGTGTGGGAGAGCCAAGGGCCTCAGCCATGCCCCTCTGATGTCTGCATCTAGCTCAGTGATGACCACTGAGCCATCACTAGAAGCACCCTGGGTTCCTGAGCTGGGATGGGACGGGGACCGAGGGCCTCAGCCACACCCTCTGATGTCCGCACCCAGCGCAGTGACGACTACCAAGCCACTGCCGGAAGCTCCACAAGGCTCCTGGGGTGGGGGGCAGCTGAAGGCCTCAGTCACACCCTGCTGAAGACCACATCCAGCCCAGCCACGACCAAACAGCTGTCAGAAGTCCCCTGGGCTCCCCTGCTGGAATGAGGGGGATGCCATGGGCCTTGACTACGCCCTCTCCCTCCTTCCTCCTCCAACCCTATCCTTCTTCCCTTTCCCCTCTCTCCCTCCCCCCAACTCCTCTGCAATAACATCTTAGAATGTAAAAATAAATAAACAAATTTAAAATAAATAAATAAATAAATGATTTATTTGTAAAAGAGTCTATGGCAAATGATTTTCATCTAAAATTCCATATACAGTCAAATTATCTATCAGGATATATTTTCACACATTAAAAGCCTCAGCCTCAAAAATTTTACCTCCTATACACTCTTTCCCAGGAAGCTACTGAGGACAGTATTCTATCAAAACCAGAAAAACAAACAAACAAACAAAAATCCCACAATAAAGTGGTATTCCAGGAAGTGGTTGATTCAATGTGAGAGAGGGAGAGAAAAGGAATTTCGTTAATGATGACCAATGAAAGTCCCAAGATGGCAGTTATTCAGCAGAGCACTAAAGTGCAATGAGTCCAGACTAAACTAGAAGATGAAGGCTTCAGAAAAATATGGAAGCTACAGATTACTAGATTGTTTTAAGCATGTTGGAGGCTTTGGCAAATCTTAGACGTACATTTAAAAAGAATACACAAATAAAAATATAGCAATTATTAAGTTTTAAAAAAGCTGTACATGAAAGGAAATGTAAGCAGGAGAGCTGCCATGGTCTGAATGTGTGTGTCCCCTCAAAATTCATGTTGAAACCTAATCCCCAATGTTATGGTATTAGAACGTGGAGGCCTTTGGGAGATAATTAGGTCATGAGCTTGGAGCCATCATGAATGAGATTAGTGGCTTTGTAAGAGGCTAAAATGATCAGAGCCCTGGCCTTGCATCCATATAATGATACAGTTAGAAGGCACCATCTATAAAGCAGAAAGCAGGCTCTCACCAGACACCAAATCAGCTGATGCCTTGATTTGGACTTCCTTGCCTCCAGAAATGTGAAAAATAAATTTCTGCTGTTTATAAGCTATGTGGTTTATGGCATTTTGTTATAGCAGACCAAATGGACTGAGACAAATAATATGCTCTTTATCTCAGTTACCATTTTAGTAAGAAACTGAACCCATTCATCTAAACTTAAAATTGGCAATGCCCTTTGACCATGAAGTTATCATTTGGGTGACTATAAAATTAATTGTACATGCTTGAGAGGTCTTGAGAGTGGAAAGGAAGTACTATTAATAGTTAACATGGGACAAAAGGCATGATTTAGATCTGTCTTAGGCAAACTGGTATACATGGTGATCCTAGCTGCTATGCAAGTACCAACTACTCTCCACCTGGTGGCAGTTTACCTTTAATTGAAGCCAAAGTACTTAAGAGAAAATAAGCTGTTTGCTGATCTTGAAAGCTCCCTTCTAAAATGTATTAAAAAATATCACAATCCACTTCTGAAATCGGAGTCAGATGCTTTATTTTCAGGTGTTCTGGCATACATCATTTAGTTCATAAAACAAGTAAATAATTCTGACTCATGAAAAGTAATTTGAAACAAAAATAGGCGTTTTTGTTGTTCATAATAAGTATTTCATAAATTACTGATGTTAGCAAACGTGAATTTTAAGAAAGTTTCACAAAAAGGCTCCAAATGTGTAAATCCAATTAAGCCTCATTTTAGAGCTGTAACAACCTGATTTCTTTAAATGATGTATAACTCCCATCTTCCTACTTTTTTATCAATCACTTTCCAGTCCTTAGCTAGGCTGATTCATTACTTATATTAATTATATGGACAACCTCCCCCAACCCCAATATACATTCAAAATCCCGCAAGCTCATTCTATATTTAAATATATATATAACTGAACCATTATCAGAGGGGCTAAAATCAAAATATTCTTCAGTTTAACAACCTGACCAAAACTCTGTGGCAAGCATTCAATGTTGAGGTTAAATTTGTTTTTCCTGCAAGCAGCATTATGAATGTGAAGGTTTGAATTGTGATTCCTTGACAAGAAAGCAAGACATTGCCGTTGTTCTTGTCATTCAAAGCTTTTCCCATCAAGGGTAACATGAGCAGAGAATGGACTATTACCCTAATCTTCACATTTCTATTTGATAAGTTCACATGTGACCATTTTGATGTGTTTTACAGTGTACATAAAGAAGATTTGGTAAAGAAGACTCACTGTTTCAAAGCTTTTCAAGGCTTCTGTAATGTTTGTTATTACTCAGGAGTGAATTTGCCCAAATTAATAAACTTAACTATTAAATAAAACTACATACACAGCACCACTAATAGAAGTGACCTGTCCAAACTTATAAATATTTACATTAACAGAAAATTGATTACCTCAAGAGAACATTTTCTTTGGTTTTAATCCTATTGTTCTTCTACTTCCTAAGGTATTTTTTGTTTTTAATTTGTTTTTTATTCCTTTATTTTACTTTTCATTCTTTTTGTGGAATGAGCTGAAAAGGGGAAATACATGAATGTTAATCTGGTTTTGGAATCTTACTTCTTAAAAGAGTATGTATTCACTTGAGCTTTTTAATTATTGTCTTCTGTGGAAATCCATGGTCATTGCTTTACTAATGCTTATAAAATTAAAGCAATTTCAAGCATTTCTCCACACTCCTGAACCATTCTGGGAATTGTGTTTCCAAAGAAATCTTTGTTTTTCTAGATTGAAACAAGAGAAAAAGAATGTGGGTGATTCTAGGAACTTTCCTTCCTGTGCAGGCATACTCGTAGCCAAGCACACCAATCTATATCACTAAGCCATGAGCACCTTGGAAAAAGGATGGGCAAGCCAAAGGGAAGCTATTCAGGGGTAGAGAGTAATAATAAATAAAGTTGGTTCAACCAAAACTTCAAGTAAATATCGAGGTTATATTTTGAAGTAAGTAGGCTTTCACAATTTAAGTATGTGTCTGTACTGCTTTACACACGTGACTCTTTGTCGTGTAGTGGAAAGTTTCTGAGAACTAATTCTAGTTCCTGAGTTCTAATTCCAATTGAGCCTGGGATCACCTCAGGCAAAGTCACTATTTTGAGCAATTGCCAATTTCTTTACATAATCCTAGAAAGGCCTATGCCCAGATGGGTACACAGAAGTGCTAATCAGTATAGTGAGGGGGTGAAAACCCTGTTTTTGTCTTTTGTAAGTTTGAACTATGTTCTGCCTCTTAAAAAGAAACTCTTTTAAATACAAACAGCCTTTTCCCCCCAATGATTGAAATCTGTTAACATGAAATTCATATCCATTTCAAAAATGTCCGTATTCAACCTGGACTCTATAATATAAAACTAGGATTATATGGACAAACAGAAAATCATCTAGATATGTCTATCCATTTGAGTATTTGAACATGTCAAAAGTAAATTGGAATTTTAGCTAACTTTAAAACCCATCAGGCTTACAAACCAATTAGCCTCCAAGGAAACATAAAACGGAGAGGCTTTGCAAGGTACTGGTTCCAAAGAGAAAAGATCTTTTAAGAATGCTTGAAGGGACTTCTTTCCCTGAACAATGTCCAGTCTGCCTTGGCAAGGGTATCTGTCAGGTGCCTGTGTTGTGGTAACAGCCCAGGGTAAGGCGGCAGGCAGTTCTTCTAAAGGCTCTGCCAAACAGCCCCCTGAGGCGATTGATCAGCAATCAACAAACTGGCCTTCCCAATGCTGATATTTTGTGTCTGGATCTAATAGTTAAAAAGAGAGTCGAAATTTGGAAGTTAGAAACTGAATAGTTTTTGTATGAAGTCAAGATTGGCAAGATTACTTAGAAATGGCCTGTCCCCATTCAAGGTAACTATGTTCCAAGACCCTGTTCCAGAACTCACCTCGTTCCCTGATTAGCCACACAGAAGTGTCAATAATAAAAAAAAAAAAAATGGGGCAAGATTGGATTAAAGTCCTAAACTCTGAAAGATTATGGTGACCTATACACTGCTATGTAATTTTTAAAATTTCATTTTTTTCGAAACAGCACAAAACTTGAATATGTGCTAAAATTAAAATACTTTCTCTCAAGATTTTTTTAAAATTACAAAATCTGAATGGTTTAGTCAAAGCTAAACATTACTGGTGCTCTAACCATGGGTTTAGACTGAGTTTTGAGTAAGTCAGCACTGAATTTCAGATAAGATTTCTGGAATCAATCGGAAACCAACTGCTGGGTCATTCTCCCAAATTGGGCTTACTAGAGTGTACACCATAGTCAAATTTCAGAAAATTTACTCAACAATTACAAAACTTCTGAAATCTTTTGGGAGTCCCCACAGTTTTTTGCCTTTAATAGGGGCTTTTACTGATTTTACTCAACTTTTTTTTTTTAACTCTTGAAAATGTAGTATTTGTGGGTCAGTGGTTATGCCAAGAAATCATGTTCAACCAAAGTGGTCAATGTAAAAGAGTTTTAAAATTTACTCCACTCAGGGTGTGTGTTCTTAATCTCCCAAACAAACCTTAATTGGTGCACACATTCATTCTTTAAAGGTGGACATTAATCATATAGTACCTTTTAACAGTGATAGTTTAGCCTATACACAAGACCAAACCTAGCAGCCTCTTGAGGAATTTTAGTTCAAAATCAGATTGGCAGAGATTAAAAAAAATAATAATAATTTGGCAAATTGATAGCTCCTTCAAGCAAATAAATTAATCATTTGGTTGATTTTTTTTTTTTTTCCTTGTCACCCAGATACTTTTAGATTGTTTAAATGCAGCTCTTTGGGGGACAGGAGGCAGTGTTCAAAATTCTTGTGAAGCAGTGTTACAAATACAAACCTACAATAACCCCAACATTCAGAAATAGGATTATCATGAGGAAGTACTCAAAATGTCATTAAGAAAGAGGAAAAATTACATTCACTAACTAATTTCCAGGCACCTTGCTAAGTTTTATTAAATTTTAAATTTATTTTCCTCTTTACATTAACCCTATGAGGTTGATATTATTATCACATTATTACAGATGTGGAAACCGAGGCTTAGAAATATTAAATAATTTGGCTATGGCTAGCGAGGGGTAGACCCAAGACTGGAGCATGGATAGTCAGACTTTAGAAACTTCTCTATTTTTTTAGGCTGCATCCATAGTGGTTAATAAGGTTTGTGGCTCTGGAGCCAGACTGCCTAGGTTTGAATCCCCTAATTTGAATTGTTTCACTTATTAGTTGTGTGCTTATGACGAAGTATGTAAATCTCTGTGCCTCAGTCTCCATACCTGTAGAATAGAATAATGCTTACTTTATAGGGTTAAGAATTAGTAAACTAAATGAGTGAACATGTAAAGCTTTTACAATAATTCTTGGCAAAAAGAAAGTACTAAATAAGTGGTAGTTATTGTTAGTATTTTTACTATGTCATCCAGTCAATCGCCATCATCATATGAGAGACTGTTTGTATTCTAAACAGAGTAACTCATTAAAACAAACTCTTGTCTACAAAGGTTTACAACTGAGTGGGGGAGAAAAAGCAAAAACTAGGATTTCCTTATCAATTTTATAAAACAGTATTTTTCCCCTGAACATTTTTTAAATACCAGAACGCATTAGAATTTAGCATATTACTTCCCTACCTTAATGCTTCTTCCAGCATTTCATAAACACTGATTAGGCAAATATGACAATATGTGCTGAGTGTCTTTAGACAAGTTATATAGTCTCTGAGAACCTCATTACCTGCTATAAAACAGAGATAAACACACAGGTTTTACCTTCTCACCAGATGTGCTGGGAATCAAATGAAACACTAGATATGAAGACCATTTCTAGTCCAGAAAGCCTGATCCAAAAAAGAGACATGGTTATCATTGCAGATGGCAGCAAACTTGTCATGTTCTTGTTAGTAGCTCATTCATCTTTAGCTAAAAGCATTCGCATGTATTTCATTGTTCTCAAGTCCAAGAAATACAAACCTTTTTCTTGTCATGGATGATAAGTAATATTTCAATTTTAGAAAGGACAGCTCTGTGAAGAAAAATACCCATAGACCATTAATGTTAGTTTTCCAAATGATATCTGATCTAGGTGCACTCAGGCAATTTATAATTTAATGTTATGACTGTTTTTAAGCATATCAAATGCAGATACAGTTCTTACAATTCATTATATTATGAGGAAAATATACTGTGAGTTGCTGCCATTTAATCTAAAGTGATATACACATCTTAGAGCACGTTTTACAGTAATAACTAGAATGAATCAAAGAATCACTCACAATGAATATATTCCTGGTCACTGATTGCAGGAAAATTGGCCAATATTCCAAGTTCATTATTTGTGCAATGTCCCCTTATTGCTATATTTGCATGCAAATGATTTAGTTTTTCTTTCAATTTAAATTAATTCTTTATTGCAAACAAAGAACTAAATGTAAAACTATGAAAGAAAACTTGTGGGCTGCTTTTATTAAAAGTGGTCCCGAAAAAAATAGGAGATAGCTACTGGCACATTAATCCCATTTACACATTCTCATTGGAATTTTATCAAGTTTTAGGCAAAATAGGCATTATTTTATCTCATCTAGACTTGTCTTTTTCTCAATAGTGATGGATGCCAGAAATGGAAGTCATGGGGTTAGACTTAACTTTAGGGGCAAGTTGGAGAGGAGAAGAAAATAAAAGGAAAGGATAAAATGAAAAGAACTTGGATGGGGAAGACAAGGAAGGAATTCTGGAAATGTTTGCAACTGCACACATGTTGAAGAGTGTGATGTAAGTCACACACACACACACACACACACACACACACACACACAAGAACTATAAGCCCATTCGTGTGAGCCTACTCCTTCTTTCCCCATCCTTCCCACACATACATTTCAGACTAGATTTGTCCCTCTAATCTTTGCTGTCATTAGGTTTAAAACACAGATCAAATTTTGACTAACAGCAAAATGACTGCATTACATCATTTTTATATAAAGAGCAATTTTAATGCTTTGCCAGAATGAAAGCAAGTGTAAATTCTGACATCTTCCTTTGTCATGTTCCCCATTACAGAGTTAACTTTTTTAATTGCTTCGATTGACATTTATCTGTGAATATAAACTACAGTAAACTGTGAGAATACCATAAAAATAATTCCAAATTAAAGACAAAAACAAAAACAAAAAGCCTTGCCAGAGACTAGTTTATTTTTTAACTATCTTTAGAAAAGGGGATTGCTAAACAAATTAATGTTTTAAAGAGGATTATAGGAGGAATGCCTAAGTCACTGATTCAAGCTCTTCTAAAATCATCTTAGCATCCTCTGTTTATTGGTAAGCAAATATTTAAAGCATTGTAGACCTTCAAGAAGTCTCAGATATGATCTATTCTAATCCCCTCTTGTTATAGATGAGGAAACTGAGAGCACTCCTAGTGGCAGATCTGGGAGCAGGGCATATGTGTCTTGTCACCCAGTCCATTGAGCATTTCCACTCTACCTTGCTATCCATTTATAGCCTAATCGCAATCTTCTTTCTTTCTTTTTTTTTTTTTTTGACCAGTAATGGGATCGCAACCCTCAGCATGGTGTTATATGCACAATGCTCAGCCAGTGAGCGCACCGGCCATCCCTATATAGGATCCGAACCTGGGGCCCCGGCACTACCAGCGCCGCACACTCCCAAGTGAGCCACGGGGCCAGCCCATCACAATCTTATTTCTACTAAAGCAGGTCTACTGATTGCCAGTCTTTTTTTTTTGAAATTCATCTTATTACACTTCTTGAAAGTAACTGAGCTATACTCCTATTCAAAATAACATGATTTAGACTTTTCACTGTAGAGTATAAGAATTGCTTTCCTCCCAATTATTCTTAATTACTGAAGTTTTATCTGTAATTTTATCTTACAGCTTTGTTATTTTTCAAAGTAGGAATTTAGTAAACAGTGGTAAATTTTTTTGGTTTTATTTGCTTTCCTGGTATTTTTATCATTTCAAGATGTTAATGTGTCCCTACCATGAATATAAAGGGAAAGGAAATTTAACTAAGAAAAATGACTTTTAGAAAAATGCACCTGAACACTTTTTATTTTAGATTGTGAAGCCATTATATACCCATTATCTGATTTATAGTGAATGATTTCAATTAGTCACTCACCTAAGAACATTAATTTCTGTGCAATTCAAAATGTCAAAATACATAAAAACATGTAGAAAACAGACCTAGTTTATAAAAATGGAAAACTTCCTTAAATATTTATTGAAGAATTCTTTTTCTGGGGGATGAGCATGGACTTATATTTCAGTCAATGCATAGGCTGGTCATCTCAGCCCTCATTTCAGTGTCTCAAACACAGACACAATCTTAATGTCTGTTTTACACTATTTGACATGAAATATGTCCTTGCTCTTCTTTTCCTGTCATAGCGCACCTTGTATGTGTTCCATTCTTTAGATACCTGTTAGATGATTAGCTTGCAGATCTGTTGATTATTCCTTTGCACACACCATATTTCATCTATCCTAAGACACACATTGTTTTTCTACATTTTAACATCTCTGAAATAGGAGTGCATTCTAAAAATTTATGGCATCTCACCATCAACCAGATGTGACTTGTCGTTGACTACATGGTGAAAGTTGATCATAGTTGTTCTTGTGGTCATCATAGCAATGTGTTGTATACTTTCTAGGTATGATATACATTCAGTTTAAAATGTCTCCAAAAAGACCATAATGTGATTCCTCATTGAGGCAAAACTTACTGTGTATACAGGAAAGAACAGAAAAAGAACAGGGCGATGAATGTGATATTAATGATTATGGTAAGCATCCTCTTCCCCAAAGATGTTCACATCCTAATCCCTGAAACCTGTGAATATGTTACCTTACTGGCAAAGGGGAATTAAGTTTGCTAATGGGATGACCTTAAAATAAGGAGATTATCCTGGATTATATGCATAAACCCAGTGTAATCACAAGGGTCCTTAAAAGTGGGAAAGGAAAGCAGGAAAGAAGTCAGAGTCAGTGGCAGATTTGACAACAAAAGAGAGAATCAGAAGTATGGCAGTCTGAAGACATGGCCTGTCATTACCAGTTTTGAATGGAATCATAAGCCAAAGAATGTGGGCAGCCTCTAGAAGCTGGAAAAGGCAAGGAAATGGATTCTCCCATAGAAATTCCAAAAGAAATGCAACCCTGCTGACAGCTTCATTTTAGCCCTTAGAGACCCATTTAGGACTTCTGACTTCCATAATAAGTATGTAAGATGATAAATATGCCTTGTTTTTATCCACTGATTTGGTAGGATTTTGTTACACCGGCAATAGGAAGCTAATACGGTTATATTTGTGATTAGTGGAAAATGATTGTAATTCTTAATTTTCTTGCAAAGAACAAACCAAATGTTTTATGAAAAATAAAAAAATAAAGATACATACATGTACATGAACCTGCATTACAGCCCATTAACAAATGGGACTATATCAAACTAAATAGCTTCTGCACAGCAAAGGAAACAATCAACAGAGTGAAACAACAACCTACAGAGTAGGAGAAAATTTTTGCTAACTACGCATCCAACAAGGGATTAATATCCGTAATATACAAGGAACTCAAGCAATTATACAGTAAAAAAACAAATAACCCAATTAAAAAATGGGCAAAGGAGCTGAATAGACATTTTTCAAAGGAAGATATACAAATAGCCAACAGGTACAAGAAAAAATGCTTGATGTCACTAGTCATCAGGGAAATGCAAATTAAAACTACATTGAGATACCACCTCACCCCAGTTAGACTGCCTGTAATCAAAAAGACAGTGAATAACTAATGCTAGCGAGGGTGTGGAGAGAAAGGAACACTACTGCACTGTCATTGGGACTGTAAATTAGTACAACCACTATGGAAAACAGTATGGAGGTTTCTCAAACAACTACAGATAGATCTTCCATACGATCCAGCAAGCCCACTTCTGGGTATATATTCAAAGGAATGGAAGTCATGTCAAACGGATACCTGCACTCCCATGTTCATAGCAGCTCTGTATACAATAGCTAAGACATGAAACCAACTTAAATGTCCATCAATGAATGATTGGATAAGGAAGCTGTGGTATATAAACACCAAGGAATACTATTCTACATAAAAAAGAATGAAATACTCCCATTTGCAACAACATGGATGAGCCTGGAGAAACTTATGTTGAGAGAAATAAGCAAAGCACAGAGATAAATACCACATATGCTCACTCATATGTGGGAGCTAAAAGAGAAAGAAGGAAGGAAAGAAAGTCCACAGCAGTGCTGTGATCCAACAGAGGGAGGGAACATTCCTAGGGCTACAAATTGGAGTTGGAGGAAAATGGGGAGGGGGACACGAGGTACAAATGCAATTTGTGGTAATGGGTATGCTGCCATTATGAATCTGGACTGCACGTCATGGGCACAAGGGGTGACAATCAGCTTTATATCTCATGAATATTCATAACCAATAAATAAAAAAATAAATAAAGATACCTACATACACATGAACCTGCATTACATCCCATTACATTCTTATTGCTATGTGATGGTACTTCAAAAAGTTCACGGAAAATTCGATTTTTCCACAAACGTTTTGAACTACCCTTATATGTGGAAGGTGATTATTTACCACACATCTCGTAATTGCAACTGAGGTCAGGAGACAGAAGAAATTGCTAAGTCTTTTGGATCTGTTAAAAGAAATTTCAAAGCAACAAGACACTGATGTAAGCAATTCAAAAACACAGAACTATCATTAAGATATTGAGTCATAGTTTAATATATAACACTGGTTCTTTCTTAGGGGTACATAAAATAATGGTTCTGTCCTGCAATTGATATCACCCTTCATTCAGTGAAATATGTTAGTAGTGAGTTTTTATATCAAAGGAGTGATTCTAGCTCATTGTGTAAATTTTAGAAAATATAGAAACGTATACATAATAAAAGTGATATCTTCCATAATCCCCTGGTATCAGTCAGGATAGTCCAGCTTATGCTATTATAACAAGCAACCTCAAAATTTCAGTTGCTAAAACAAGAAGGATTTGTGGCTTGCTCATGTTACCTGTCTACTGTGACAAGGAGAGTCTGCAGTCATAATAACTGTGAAGGTAAATTCTAGGTGTCAACTTGGTTAGATGAAGGAATGCTGAGAAACCTGGTAAAGCAATCTTTTTAGGTGTGTCCGTGAGGGTGTTTCCAGCAAAGATTAGTATGAGAATCTGACTGGAACGGGTGTGAAAGACCCACCCTCAGTGTGGGTGGGAACCATCAAATCCACTGGGGGTCCAGAGAAAACAGAAGACAGAGGAAAGAGGTGAAGCTCTCTCTCGATCCGCTGGAGCTGGGATACATTCTTCTCTCCTGTCCATGGACATCAGAGCTCAAGACTCTTCAGCTTTTGGATTCCAGAACTTACACCAAGGACACTATCAGCTTCCCTGGTTTTGAGGCCTTTGGACTTGTACTGAGCCACACTACCAGCATCCAGTTTATAGACGGCCTATCGTGGGACTTTTCTTCATAGTCACGTCAGCTAATTCCCCTAATAAATCCATCTCATATAATTATAACATATCCTATTGATTCTGTCTCTCTGGAGAACCTTGACTAATACAATAACCATCCAAGTACCAAGGTTGATGAAGCAGCCACTGAGTTGAACATAATGTTCAACTGTTAGTCATGTCAGAGCACAAAGGCATTTTGGAGATCAATCAAATGCTCCATCTCAGAATTGACATTATTTCTGCTCACAACTCACTGGCCTAAAATAGTTATATGGCTCCACCCCACCAGAGGGAGACCAGGAAATGCAATTCTATCATGTGCTGGGAAAGCCAAAAAATTTAACAAACAGCAATTAATAACTATAGCATTCAAAACTCAGAGATAAACACCATTATTATTAAGAAGCTAATGCATTATTTTCTTCCAATTTTAAAGTGTATATTTATGTTTACTTTTGAAATTGGCATTTAATTAGATGTATAATTTTATATTACTTAACATTACATAGTAATAGTTTTCAATGTAATTAAATATTTTTAAAAACATGCTGTTTAATAGGTGTGTAGTATTCTACCTATGTATTTATTTTAACATTCTTATTATTACATATTGACAGTCTTCTATTTCTGAAATTATAAACAACACTCTGGTGAATATTTATGTAAATTAATAATGATAATATCAAATACTAGCTTTTAGTTCCTTAAGTTATGAAATAAGCAAAATGATGATTATAGTAGCTATGGCACACTCAGTAGGGTGAAAATACTCTCTTAGTCTTCTGGATGCCATCTAAATGAGTTCACACAATGCAGAGCTAGAATTTCTAGGTCACTGATAGACATCTCAAAAAGAAAGATATCTTCTTACATTTAAATGTAAGGTTGAACAGGTTGAGAATGCCACTTCTGACAAAGGTGGAGTCATAGGGACCAGATTTATCCTCCTGTGTGAAACAAACATACAGACAAAAATTTTTAAAAATATATGAAACAATGTATTAAGACACTGGATATCAGGCAATCAGACACTGATCCCTGAAAGATAGTAAACAAACGAGGTGAGTCACACTATTTCCTCAGTTTACTGCTTTGAGAGCATTTCTCGGCCATGGTGCAGGTAGGGGGAACCCAGGCTGCGAGTTCCCTGTATTGAGGAGCTGAGAGTTTGAAGAAACCAAATACATGAGGCAGAGTACTGGAGAGGAGAAAATGTTCATGTAGTTCTGATGCATGCCAGGAACATGATAAGTTAGAAATCACATGGAAACTCTTGAGTACTAAAGATACTTATGAGTGTCAAAAGAAGCCAAGCCTGTATAAGCCAGCCCTCAAACTGCCTTCTTTTATTCACACAGACAGAGAACTTTAGAGTACTGAGAAGAATACTGATTGGACGATTAGACCGATCATGTGTGTGAGGAAACTACCTGAGGCAGGGGAAAGAATCACCAGAGAATATTAGAGGGAAGAGTACCTAGCACTCATACAGGACCAGGGATGGTGCCTTTTCCCACAAGTCAGACCGGAAAACTCCCTAGTTCATTGGGCATTGGGTAGAGTATCCAGAAGGATCTTGACTCATTAGTGGGGAATAAATACTGCTAAACTAATCACAGCTCTGGTCCTGCTGAGCATTTCTTAAAAGTAGGACATTGGGAGTGTAAAACCATTCCCAAGCAATTTTACTGCATCCTAGAACAAAGCTCAAGAATATTGATAGGAATATATGTATGGCCTTATCAAGATAATATTCACAAATTCCCAAGCATGGAAAGAAGCAGGAAAATGTAACTCATAATGAGAAGAAAAACAAAATAATTGAAATTAACCTAGATATTAGATGGTCACAGACAAAGACATTAAACCAGTTATTGCAATTGTGTTAAATATGTACATAAAGGTAAGCAGACACATAAAAGATATTTAAACAGATTCGAATAAAATATCTAAGGATCAAAACTACAATATGTATGAGGAAAAATTTACTGGTTGGGATTAATGGTAAACTAGGTATTAAAGAAAGATGAAAAGATTAATGAACTTGAAGACATAGCAATAAAAACTTTACAAAATGAGTCAAAGTGGGCAAAAATAATCCAGAAACAGGGAAAGAGAACAGACCATTAATGATCTCTGGCATAACTTCAAGAAGCCTAATATGTATGTAATTTATGTCCCTAGAAAAGAGGAGAGGGAGGAGGACAGAAAAGATATTTCAAGAAGTAACAGTCAAAAAATTTTCTAAATTTGATAAAAGAAAATCTATAAGCCCAGAGATCCAAGAAGTTCCATGACCCTCAAGCACAAGAACATGAGAAAAATACAAGGCATGTCAGAATCATATGACTTAAAACCAACAATGAAGGGAAAAATTAAAAAGCAGCCAAGAATTAATGAAGAAATTTGGAAGGCTGACACCATCTGATTTTAGTATTCATTATATACTTATAAAGCAATGTGATTTTTTTTTAGCCTGTAGATAGATAAACAAATCAACAGAACAGAATAGCAAGAGATCCACAATATATATACAACTGATTTTTGAGAAAGGTGCAAAGGCAAGTCAATGGAAAAAGGATAGTCTTTTCAACAAGTGTTATTGCACAATTAGATATCAACATGCAAGAAAATGAACTTTGATCCATATCTTATACCATATACAAAAATTAATTCAAAATGGATTATTAGACTCAAATGTAAAACCTAAAATTACAATTGTAAAGAAGGGGTCAGCCATTTATGGCCTGTAGTCTGACTGCCTGTTTTTGTAAATAAAATTATATTGGAAAACTTCTCCTTTTATTTGTTTGCATATTGTCTTTAGGTGCTTCCATGCTACAACAGCAGAGCTGAGTAGTTGTATTTCTAAGACAATTGAAAGAGAAAAAGAGAGAGAGACAGAGAGGTTGTACGTTATAGTAACTAGCACTAGTGTAGCCTTTACAGAGGATCTTGAATTGCTGCCTTTGGAAAGCAGTTGCATAGTGAAAGTATTTTGCTTATCAATATTTTAAAAGAAATATTTCTAGTCTAAATCATTACCATGTGTAGTCTTTGTGTCCCCATTCTTTTAGGTTATGTAATTAGCAATTAATCAGTCTTCGATTTTGTTTTATCACTGTGTTTCTCCTGTACATGGGTTTGAAGACTTGTAAGTCTGGGAATCATATAATTCAGTGTCATTTTAGGGGGCTTGTTAGGGCCTCAGAAGTCCACTTTCCTTACCAATTGGCCACCTACGACAGGTGCCTGAAATTCTACTGTCAGTTCTGCACCACAGTTACTTAAAATTTTGACCCCTTTTATATGTTCTTATTACAAATGGCTTATTTTTAAGAGCATGCTGTGAATGAGGGATATATATAAAGCAGGAGGTCCTATTTCACCTGGTGGGGACAAAAGGATGGTGCATCTCTGAATATGAAAAAGGTCGCTGAAGGTGAATCTAACTTTCACAGTTTTGCTGAGGCTGCCTGTGGTGACACCTCACTGAAATACATTAAAGCAAGCTACTGAAGTTGCAGGCACATTTCAGCACAAAACAGATATAGTACGATCACTAGCATTTATTTTCTCTCCTTCAGTTTACAGAGTGCTGATATCACCACAAATGCCAAATAACTGAATAGAAGATACTTTTCTTGCTTCCAATAATGCCAGAACACCCAGATGCAAAATAAAATATTCAGTCTTCCATCTGGATATTTTGTCTCCATGATGCCAAATATACAACTGCTTCCAAAGTGCTGAACTATTGATGACATTTTTCATTTTCCCTTTACAATGTTTTGGCACTGGTAATGCAAGTGCTGTGTCCAATTGGAAGTTTGACTTCTCAGTCAATTGCTCAATTACATCATTAGCCACCTCCACTTCATTGGGTCTTGTTTATCTACTGACAAGTTATTATAATGGTGAATACCACGGGCAATGTGGATACACTGCTAGGATCCAAAACCCTTTTCAGCTGCTTGCAAGCTGTGTCACCTTAAGGGACCTATATAACCTTTCTCTGCCTACTTCTGCATCTGCAAAATCAACATAAAAAGCATACCTAACAGAATTGTTGCCACGATTAACTAACATAAATGTAAAATGCCAGGTATATAATGAGCATTCAATAAATATTATCTTTTTGTTATTCTTTATAGTAAAACATTTAATGATGTCACAGAGATACCTCAGAACTCGGAAAGGAATGACCCTGGGGGCTCCAAAGTCCTTAGAGTCTTTTCTTCCATTTGTTAAAGCAGATCTCAGGTGACTTGAGTGGTGTGAATGCCAAGTCATATGTGGGTAGTGGGGGTGCAGGTCCTTGCAATGCCCTTCAAGCACACCACGCGGCCCTGTCTGGACATGTGATCCCATTCTTTTCCATGTGTTTACAATGTGAGCAAGGCAGGGGGTATTCTTTCATTTTGTTTTAAGTAGCTACATTATTATAAAAAGGGATATTAGCTACTGCTAATCTTCCCTACTCAATGCCAGAGGAATTTCCTCTTTCTAAGGATCTTTGTCTTGGAATTTGGATTTAGTATTTTATAACCTAATTGGAACAAGAGGGGAGAGGGGAAATAAGCTTTTTAGTATTGCACATTCCAGCCTGAAACAATTTTTCTTCAGAGGCGTACCCTCTGGATGCAAATGTTCGTTAGGGAAGTTACTTTTGTTCATAGGTCAACCCTTAGCCAAACCATGAAGGAGGCAATGTTGATCCTTGGAGTTCCTCTGCCTCCCTTTTTTTTTTGAGTGCTCTTTCGGCCCCTGTGTAATGCCTTTGCCTCAGGTATCCAGTACTTCCAGGATGGATTTTCCCAGTCATGAAGGAGAGAGATCTGATCAATTAATTCTCAATAAGTGTTAGATACCTAATTCAAGAGAACATTCTCCAAGAGAAACTTTGAAAGAAACTGCTTATAAAGGAGAAATCCTTATTGGTGGGAATTGCACTGTAATGGGTCTCAAGGAAGGAAGGGGTGCATACAGAAATTAGCAGATTCTAATCTTTATATCGCAAATGCCTATTATTCTGTAGTGTAAGGCCAACCCTACCTTGAGCCCTTATCAAGTGGTAATGGTCAGAGGGCTAAACTGTTCAAAATTCAACAATTACAACTTCCTTTCCCCAGTGTCAGTGAGGCTCTGGGGTTGTGATAACCCTGAAAGAAAAATAATGTAAGGTTAAAAGAAAAACAACTTTGGTCTACATACCTGTCAATCAATTTGAGTACTGTGTAGAAACTCTCAATGTGATTAAAACACCCAAAGCTTGTCAGGAGCAAGAAAATTATTCACTTTCAGTCCAAATATCTGTGGTGTATTGGAATGAACAGCTTTAGGAACTCACTCACTGAATTTTTGTGAATCAGAACTCAATCTCTTATTTTGATGATGTTATTGTCTTTTTTTTCCCATAAAAATGAAATGCAACATCTTTTTATGAGAATTTTGATATAACTAAACTTGATAGGAGGTTCAACATATTTATAATACACTTATTTTGGTGCATATTATATAAAAATCCTTATGTATTATATAAAATAATTTTTATGTAATATAAAAATATAAAATAAAATCTTTATTTTGTTATATAAAATAATTGCTTACAAATTATTTTCTTGCAAAGACCAACTGTTGTGAATTAGGAATTCTATGTATATCTTATTTCCACCCTCTGCTTATAGAATTCTGAACACATGCCATAACCATGTTACTATGGTCTGTATACCTGTCAAAATAGTCATGATGTGATTTAAAATTTCCATTATTTGAACTGAATCAACATAAATTGGAATGAAAGCACTATATAATTTTAGAAGCAACAGAACTGAAAGCTGTACATTTCAAAAGCATGAGAATAGATGAATGGCCCCGAATTGCTTGAATAGCCTAATTTATTGCAATAGGAATAGATTAAATCTGTAAAAAAAAAAATCTCACTGGATGGACACATGGCTTTTTTGACACTTAAAATGTTGCAAGAGTTCTTTGTTAATATGTGTTGTACATCACTCCCTTCTCATGGATTTAGGAACTCATTCTATAAGGAGAGTGGAATACAAACCATCCTTCTGTGGCCCATCTCTTGAGGCAAAACCATATCCAAAATAAAACATAAAAATTCTACCCCCACAGTGCTTTTCTCTTTCCTGAACTACACATCTAGGAGTTTGTTGATGTGTCTCCACTTTTTATGGCTAATGTTACTCTGAGAAAAGAATTACATGTCAGTCATTTTCACCTTATAATGAATTCAATTCAATGTACATGGGAAGAAAATCTAGCATTTTAAAATTATATTTATATAACTGCATATATACAATTATATATTGTGTCAAAATAAGTCTGTATAAAAAAGATAACTTTCTATGTTATTTACCCAGCCTCTCTGTAAGAGAGATGATTTAAATTAGCCAAGGCAGGAATGTTACCACATGCCTCCATTAGCAGCTCACATCTGAATATGAGCTATAGAACAGAGGTGTGGTTTAAAGAGAAAAATTGCTTTAGACTCTGCTGAGAAGAGGGGGTGCCTTTATTCTTAAAACAAAATGAATTGGTTTCCCTTATATCATGGGTTTTCACAAAATAATTGGAAAAAGCCATGTAAAAAAATGTTTTTTGGTTCCAAAACCACAAATAGGCTGACGGACAAAAATGAAGTGAATAAAAATAAATTTACCCATCAACTAAGAAAATAAAGAAACTGATAGTTATTTGTTTTTGTTTTTTTCTTGTTCATTTGAGGGACTGAATGAATTGCTTTTCAGCTTTATTTTGTACTTGTGTGTGTGTTTGTATAATTCATTTTGATACAGTAACATTGGAATGATATTTTCAAAGTTCTTAGTTTTCCCATCATAAGAACCATAATAGAAGCAATAGTATAAGAGAATATAGGACACTTAATAAATCAATTAAACTTTTATCAATATTGAAGGAATTTCAGAAATCAGAAATGAGCAGGAGAGTTAATATTTGAAGAGGCAGGGAGTTTATCACCACCTTAGGTAGTCATATACTAAATGCACTAAACCCTGCCAAGCGAGGATACAAATTACATGTATGTGATTTTCATAATAGATCCATGTTTTGAGGTAAAACCCCTACTTTGAAGATGATGTAATCAATGTGATTTTACTAAAAGGGACATCCATAACTGCCTAAAAAGGCAGTTCACATATTTGCAAAGTGATGATATCTAAGTATCATTTTCAATGATTTTTTTTCTAAAAATTATTTGATATGTTCAGATGTAAGACACAGAACAAAATTTCTAATATGCAGCCTTTGAAAATTGATCACAGATTTTTTTCCAAAATATCACTGTTGAATTAATACTCATTGACTGTTCGTATAGGTCAATTTAGTACCCTGCATGATCCTACTTTCAAAGCATGTTATGGTAGATCAAAACCCTAGCCATACAGAAACTTTAAAATGTATGCCATATAAATCCTTTTCCTCTAATGTAGGTAATTACTTACTGTGATAATTTTTCTTAGTACTATTTGAAATTCTGGAGACATTATCTGAAAGCAGAAGGTGTTGTCTGTTCATCCAATGTATATATTAGCAATTTGGGGGGTTGCAAAACATGGTTACTTCAATTTCTCCCACTAGTTTTGACTCTGAAATGTTTATATCTGTGCACTAAAACCATGCTTTCTTAGTGAATATTGGGATAATACAAGAAACACATTATTTTAAAAACACTGTACGATGTTGTGGGTAGTTTGTTCAGCCAAATGTTATAAATTATTAATATAGGGAATATGAATGTTGCTAATAAGTTAAGAAATGTTCATTACAGTCAGTAACTTTCACCATATTGTCTAATTATAGCACTGTAAAAATTAACACATGATTCATTTATCTGGAATTTACAAAAATTCAAATATATAACACCCCACACACTCACATGTACACTATAGAACTAACTTTGTTTTCCCTTTATAGCTAGCCCTTAATGATTAACTAAGATTGTATCAAAAGCAGCTGTCCATCACTCCTGAAGACCCGACATCCTGTCTCACCCAATACAACTCTCAAAGCAGGAAGCAGCTGTGCATTGCGCTTGAAGACTGTATACATCTTGTCTCCCAGACACATTTACCAATGAAAACCCCAGCCCTCAGTTGATCAGGAAGGCACTTGGGACGTTATCCTCTGTCTCCTGGCTGACGTCCTATAAAAAGCCTTTCCTTTAAGTTCTGTCTGGTGGGTGTGATTGGCGATCCTATAGCAAGCACTAGGACCATTGTATCAGGGATTTCCCTAAGTCAGCCTCTCACAAGTTGGCTGATGGTGAAGGGGAATCCCAAGGGATTCATTCATTACCATACTTATAAATCAGACACTGTCACAGAACTAGTACCACGTCAAAACTAACTTTTAACTTGGGAATGCAGTAAACCATTCGTCTATGCTCCCAATTCATCAGACTAAATATTTTATTTGTATTTGGAAGATATGTTTATACACTTACAGTGCATTTTGTTTGGGGATTTGAAAATAACAGAAATGATTGTATTCACTACTACAAAATACTTTTCCCGTTAAATCTGATCCCCTGGGAAAATTGAGATTGAAAGATGACACCAGTCATTAAATTTGTTTTTTTTTTTTTGTTTTGTTTAAAGAATAAATATCTGTTCCTATCTTTGTTCAGTTCAAGAGCCAGAAAATTTATGCTACTTTATTATACTTTATTTTTCTACTTTATTAAAAGAAATACTTGCTTTATAAACTAGTCACTGAAAACCAAGTTTAAAAGGATTAGATGTGTCAGATATGGAAAACCTCAGATAATTCCAACTCTGCCGCTTGTTAACAAAAGTGACCTTAAACTTTACCTAAGTGGCCTGAGACCACTTGAAGTTTCAGTTTCTACATTTATAAAATGATAGTAGTTTCTTGTTTCATATGATGTTATATAGTAAGTATTCAATAAATGCTGCCTATTATTTTTGTTAGTTTTATTATATGACTATATCAAAATTGTAATGAAAGAAGCCAGGCCTGACAATTGGCTTACACAGGCTTGGTTTCTTTTGGCACTCAGATATCTTTGGAAGGTCTCATGTGTTTCTTTACGATATCCAACTTTCATGTTCCTGACATTCATTAGAGCTCTATGAAATCTGTTTCTCACATAGGAATTCCAATATTTAACTGGAATTCTATAGCTGATCATCATGCAAAAGAGAAAACAACTGGAATTCTAATGAACTTATTGGTAATTGTCACACAAAAGGCTGCCACTTGACAGACAATACTATTTGGTTCTCCCAGCAGCAGAATGGGCCTCATGGAAAATGTCTTATCCATGTGATGGACTAACATCTTTGAAAGATTGTGGTCTTTTCAACCACATTTATTAGCAATTTTGTAATAATGTTATTGGATAAAATTCATGTGTAAAATTCACCTTTTAAAAGTGTATATTGCAGTGGTTTTTAGTGTATTCACAGAGTTGTTCAAACATTACCACTATTTAATTTTAGAACACTTTCATCACCTCAAAAAGAAACGTGTACATATTAGCAATCACTCACCATTTTCCCTTCCCCCAGCCCCTGGCAACTATTAACCAAATTTTATCTCTATAAATCTATCTATTCTGGGCATTTTATATAAATGGAATAGGATATATGTCCAGCATCTTTCACTTAGCATAATGTTTTCATGATTGAACAATTTGGTATATAACAGTACATCAGTATTTTTTATTACCACACAATACTGCATTGTATGAATATATTACATTTTTAAACCATTCAGTAGTTGATGGATATTTGGATTATTTTCACTTTTGGCTATTATAAATAATGATGCCGCTGTGAATATTCCTGTACGAGTTTTTGTGTGTACATATGTTTTCAATTCTTTTGAGTATACACCTAGGATGGTCATAAGGAATTAATTCTATGTTTAACTTTCAGACGGACTGCCAAACAGTTCTCCAAAGCAGCTGCACCATATACATCCCCACCAGCAATGGATAAGGGTTCCAATTTCTCTATATCCTCACCGACACTAGTTATTGTCCTTTCTTTTGATATAGCCATCCTTGTACTGAAAAGTGGTATCTCTGGTATCTCCTTGTAGTTTTGATGTGCATTGTGCTGATGGTTAATGATTTTGAATATTCTTTCACGTACTTATTGACCATTTGCATATCATCTTTGAAGAAATATCTATTTAGACCTTTTACCCATTTGTAAATTAGGTTATCTGCCTTTCTGTTGTTGTTGATTTGTAAGAGTTTACTGTATATTTTGGATAAAAGACCCTTATCAGATATATGATTGACAAATATTTTCTTCCATTCTGTGGATTGTCTTTTCACTTTATTGATTGGGTCCTTTGAAGAACAAATTTTGATTCTGATAAATTCTAATTTATAATTTTTTTCTTTTGTTATTTGTGCTTTTGGTGTAGTTTCTAAGAATATGTTGCCAAATCCCAGGAAGATTTTCACTTAAGTTTCTTTCTAACAATTTTACGGTTTAATATCTTACATTTAGATATAATATCCATTTTAAGTTAATGTTTTATATGGTGTGAATTACGTGTTGTATTCTTTCATGCATGAATATTCTGCTACCCCATCATTATTTGTTGAAAAGAGTATTCTTTCCCATTGAATTGTCTTGGTGGTACCATTGTCAAAACTCAATTAACCATAAGCATATGAGTTTATATCTGGACTATTTCATTGATCTCTATGTTTATCATTATGTCAGTACCACACTGCATTGATTACTGTAGCTTTATAGTAAGTTGAAAAATCGGGAAGTGTGAGTCCTCCACTTTTGTTCTTGTTTTTGTTTCTTCCAAGACAGTTTTGGATATTCAGGATTTCTTTCATTTTCATATGAATTTTAAGATCAGCTTACTAATTTCTCCAAAAAACGGTGGGGGTGAGGCTATTGATATTTCAGTAGTGATTGCTTTGAGTCAGTAAATCAACTTAGGAATGATTACCATCTTAACAATGTTAAGTCTTTCAATACGTGAACATGGAATGTTTTTTTCATCTACTTATGTTTGTGGTTTTCAGTGTACAAGATTTTCACTTATTTGGTTATATTTATTCTTAATTATTTTATACCTTTTGATTCTATACAAAAGGGAATTGTTTTCTTCTTCAATCTTTTTTTAAATTTCAGTAATGTTTTCATTTTAATTTCATTTAATTTTATCAATATACAATGTGGTTGATTTTTGTGGCCCATTACCAAATCCTCCTTGTCCCTCCCTCCCAACAACCTCATATCTATTGGCTTGTTTTAACAACTTCAAGGAATTGTGATTGTCCTAGCTTCGTCCCCCCCTCCCAGTTTATATGTGTATTTATTTATTTATTTTGAGCTCCCATAAATAAGTAAGAACACGTGATATTTCTTTTTCTGTGCCTGACTCATTTCACTTAAAATAATTTTCTCTAAGTCCATCCATGTTGTTGCAAATGGCAGTATTTCGTTCTATTTTATAGCAGAGTAGTATTCCACTGTGTAGATATACCACATTTTCCGTATCCACTCATCTGATGATGGATGTTTGGGCTGGTTCCAACTCTTAGCTATTGTAAAGAGTGCTGCAATGAACATTGGAGAACAGGTATACCTTTGACTTGATGATTTCCATTCCTCTGGGTATATTCCCAGCACTGGGATAGCTGGGTCATATGGTAGATCTATCTGCAATTGTTTGAGGAAACTACATACCAGTTTCCATAGAGGCTGCACCATTTTGCAGTCCCACCAACAGTGTATGAGAGTTCCTTTTTCTTTGCAACCTCGCCAGCATTCATCATTCATAGTCTTTTGGATATTAGCCATCCTAAACGGAGTGAGATGGTATCTCAGTGTCGTTTTGATTTGCATTTCCCAAATGCTGAGTGATGCTGAGCATTTTTTCATATGTCTGTTGGCCATTCATATATCATCCTTTGAGAAATGCCTATTTAGCTCCTTTGCCAATTTTTTAATTGTGTTACTAGATTTTTTCTTGTAAAGTTGTTTCAGTTCCTTCTATATTCTGGATATTAATCCCTTGTCAGATGTATATTTTGCAAATATTTTCTCCCACTCTGTTGGTTGTCTTTTAACTCTGTTAATTGTTCCTATTGCTGTGTAGAAGCTTGTTAGTTTGATATAATCCCATTTGTTTATTCTTCCTTTGGTTGCCCATGCTTTTGAGGTTGTATTCATGAAGTCTGTGCCCAGTCCCACTTTCTGGAGTGTTTCTCCTATGTTTTCTTTAAGAAGTTTTATTGTTTCAGGGTGTATATTTAATTCTTTAATCCATTTTGAGTTGATTTTGGTATATGGTGAGGAGTATGGGTCTAGTTTCATTCTCATATATATGGATATCCAGTTATCCCAGCACCATTTGCTGAAGAGGCAGTCTCTTTCCCATTGTATGGGCTTGGTGCCATTGTCAAAGAGCAGATGGCTGTAGGTGTGTGGGTTGATTTCTGGATTCTCTATTCTATTCCATTGATCCGTGAGTCTGTTTTTATGCCAGTACCATGCTGTTTTGGTTATTATAGCTTTGTAGTATAGTTTAAAGTCAGGTAGAGTTATGCCTCCAGCTTTATTTATTTATTTATTTATTTATTTTTCCTCAGAATTGCTTTGGCTATGCATAGTCCTTTGTTATTCCATATAAATGTCAGGATAGTTTTTTTTTTTTTTTCCCATTTCTGAGAAAAATGTCACTGGAATTTTGATGGGGATTGCATTGAATTTGTATATCACTTTGGGTAGTATGGATATTTGCACAGTTGATTCTTCCAATCCAAGAGCATGAGATATCTTTCCATCTTCTTGTGTCCTCTTTAATTTCTATCAGCAGTGGTTTGTAGGTCTCATTATAGAGATTTTTCACATCCTTGGTTAACTCTATTCCTAAGCACTTTTTTTTTTTTTGCTAGCTATTGTAAATGGGCTAGCTTTCTTAATTTCTCTGTCTGCATGTTCACTACTGGAGAATAGAAATGCTACTGATTTTTGTGTGTTGATTTTGTATCCCGCAACTTTGCTGAAATCATATATCAACTCCAAGAGTTTTTTTGTAGACACTTTAGGCTGTTCAATATATAGGATCATGTCATCTGCAAACAGGGACAGTTTGACTTCATCTTGTCCCATCTGGATGCTCTTTATTTCCTTCTCTTCTCTGATTGCTCTGGCTAGTACTTACAATAATATGTTGAATAGGAGTGGTGAGAGTAGGCATCCTTGTCTAGTTCTGGTTCTTAAGGGAAAAGCATTCAAGACGATACTGGCAGTGGGCTTATCATATATGGCTTTAGTTATGTTGAGATAGTTTCCATCTATACCTAACTTGTAGAGAGTCTTTATCATGAATGAGTGTCGAATTTTATCAAATTCTTTTTCAGCATCTGTAGAGATGATCATGTGGCCCTTGTGTTTGATTTTGATATGGTGTATCACATTTATTGATTTGCATATGTTGAACCAACCTTGCATCCCTGGCATGAATCCTACTTGATAATGGTGTATAATTTTGCATATGTGTTGCTGTATTCTGTTACCTAGTATTACATTGAGGATTTTTACATCTATATTCATCAAGAATATTGTCCTGTAGTTTTCTTTTTTAGTGGTATCTTTATCTGGTTTTGGTATCAGGGTGATGTTTGCTTCATAAAATGAGTTTGGGAGAATTGCCTCTGCTTCAATCTTTTGGAATAGTTTGTAGAGAATTTGTGTCAATTCCTCTTTGAATGTTTGGTAGAATTCTGCTGTGAATCCATCTGGTCCTGGGCTTTTCTTTGTTGGGAGTCTTCTGATAACAGCTTCAATCTCCTTTATTGTTATTGGTCTGTTCAGATTTTCTACATCTTCTTGGCTCAGTTTTGGTAGTTTGTGTGTGTCCAGAAATTTTTCCATTTCCTCCATATTTTCAAATTTGTTGGCATATAGTTGTTTATTGTAATCTCGAATGATTCCTTGTATTTCAGAGGTATCAGTTGTAATATCGCCTTTTTCATTTCAAATTTTTGTTATTTGGGTCTTCTCTCTTCTTTTTTTAGTTAGCCATGCTAATGGTTTGTCAATTTTTTTATCTGTTCAAAAAAACAACTTTTTGATTCATTGATCCTTTGAATCATTTTGGGGGGTTCAATTTCATTAAGTTCTGCTCTTATCTTAATGATTTCTTTCCGTCTGCTAACTTTTGGTTTGGATTGTTCTTGTTTTTCTAGTTCTTTAAGGTGAAATATTGGCTTGTTCACTTGCCATCTTTCCATTCTTCTGAAGTAAGCATTTGATGTGATGAATTTCCCCCTTAGTAATGCTGCTACAGAATCCTACAGGTTTTGGTATGATGTATCATTGTTTTCATTAGTTTCAATAAATTTTTTGATTTCCTGTTTGATTTCTTCTTGGACCTATATGTCATTAAGTAGAATGCTGTTTAATTTCCATGTGTTTGTATAGTTTCCAGAATTTTGTTTGTTATTGATTTTTAATTTTAATCCATTGTGGTCTGAAAAAATACATGGGATAATTCCAATCTTTTTGAATTTGTTTAGACTTGATTTGTGACCTAACATGTGATCTCTCCTGGAGAATGTTCCATGTGCTGATGAGAAGAATGAATATTCTGAGGTTGTTGGATGGAATGTTCTTCAGATATCTTCCAAGTCCAATTGGTCTAGGGTGTTGTTTAGATCTTGTGTTTCTCTGCTGATGCTTTGCCTAGATGATTTGTCCAATATTGATAGTGCGGTGTTCTGGTCCCCTGCTATTATGGTATTAGTGTCTGTCTCATTCTTTAGGTCTAATAGAGTTTGCTTTATAAATCTGGCTGTTCCAGCATTGGGTGTGCACATATTTATGATTGTTATGTCTTCTTGATGGATCAATCCTTTTATCATTATGTAGTGCTCCTCATTATCTCTTTTTATAGCTTTTAGTTTAAACTCTATTTTATCAGATATAGGAATCGCTACTCCAGCTCGTTTTTCATTTCTGTTTGCATGGTAAATCTTTTTCCATCCTTTCACTCTTGGTCTATGTGAGTCTTTATAGGTGAGGTGAGTCTCTTGAAGGCAGCATAAAGTTGGGTCCTCCTTTTTAATCCAGTCAGCCAGTCTCTGTCTATTGATTGGGGAATTAAATCCTTTTACATTAAAAGTTGTTATTGAAAAGTGTTGATTTACTCCTAGCACTTTATTGATTTTTCTTTGGATATCTTAAGTGTCTTTTGTTCCTTTCTTTCTGATTTACTGTTTGTTTTCTTTATTTGTTGGTTCCTTGGGTTGTTGATAAACTATTTTTTTCTCTCTTTATTGTTGGCATTTTTATTTTACTAGTGGGTTTTGATTTTTCTTGAGTTTTTATGGCAGTGGTAGTTATTTTTCAGCTACCAAACTCCCTTCAGAATTTCTTGTAAGGGTGGTTGTGTGGTGATGAACACCCGCAGTTTTTGTTTGTCTGAGAAATATACTATTTGCCCTTCATT